>NC_050451.1:55633778-55766278 GCF_903995425.1 Onychomys torridus | reverse complement strand
GAACTGGAGTGACATCTCCACAATTAAAAGCAGGCACTGATTTTGGAGAGGAACCAAGTCCTGTTCCCAGTGGCTCCCAACTACCTGTGTTGAAATCCTCCATTTTCGGGGATCCAATGCCTGCTCTCTTCTGACCTCCATGAGCATTACACTCATTTGCACACACAAAATAAAAATAAACCTTTTTTTTTTAAGTTTTGGAAAATGTGCTCAAATGTACATTTCAGTTCACTGCCCTCTTCCTAAGAGAAATTATGAACTTCATCACTGAAGAAAAGCAAAGGATAATGGCATAGCTCATAAGATTTCATGTGCAGAAATTTGTTGATTACATTTCATTTCCTAAATCTCTGGGATGCCTGCCAGGTACCAGGCTCCAAGCTAGGTGCTTAACATAGAAAATTAATAGATATAGTCCATGGTTTCAAGAAACCCTATAACTTTTTCTAATTTTACTGCCTTCCCTCTGAAGACCTCATGTTTTGAAAGAAATAATCCATAAAATTTCAAGTGTTGATTAACCTATATTTTTCTGTGAACTGGCCACACTTACTTGTGTGGTATCTAGGGCTTTCCACAGAGCCGGAATAAAGCAGGGACTCAACAAACATTGGCTCAGTGATACCAGTTGAGTTGTTAAAATTCCAATTAAAATGAAGAAATAGCTGCTAGTTGGCACAATTCAGCTGGACACATGGGCCTCTCAGGGTGGATCAAAAGGAACACACAAGAATTATCCAGAGAGAGACTCTGGACCTGTCCTCAAGACCATCTTTCTGAGCTCTCCTGATCTTTCAGGCAATCTATACCCATCCCTGAGGATGTCAGAGAACAGCAGGCCAGAGAAAGGAGACCGCAGACCACTGACTCTCCATCACCCCATCTCTACTCTTGCCTTCTGTGTTAGTCTGTGAGAGCTGCAGATATGACACCTACACACTGGGGACTTCAATGACAGACATGTGTTTTCTCAGTCTTGAGGCTGGCGGTCTAAAACCAGGGTGTCACTAGGTGGCTGTAGTGGTATTTGCTCTGCCCATGATCTTAGGCTATATGACCCAAAGGAGGCAGTGCTTCTTCCCCCTCCCCTGTGTAGTTTTGGTGCCTGTCCTGGATCTCACTCTGTAGACCAGGCTGGCCTCGAACTCACAGAGACCCGCCTGCCTCTGCCTCCCGAGTGCTGGGATTAAAGATATGCACCACCACCACTGCCCTGCTGTTTTTCTTTTAAAAGAGGTAGTGTGTGACAGAGACAGAGAGGTCTGTATAGACAAACAGTGATGAGGAAGTCATGTGGCTGGGCTTAGAGCCAATGAGAAGACAGAACAGGAAAGCAATAAAAACTCAAGTCAGACAGGAAGAAGCTCTCTCTGGGGAAGTGACGGTGGTGAGGTGGTAAGATAAGGTAGCCATGGCTCTTTGCTAGTTCTCTGATCTCTTTGGCTATTACCTTTGTGTTTGGCTCTGTTTCTTATTTAATAAGACTGTTTAGAATTTCATCTACAATCTTCACACAGTGTAAACAAATATCCCACAACAATTAGGAGGTGTGGCCTAGTTGGAGGAAGTGTGTCACTGGGAGCAGGATTTGAGGCCATGTTATTCCCAGTTAGCATGTTCTGTCTGTCTGCCTGTCTCTCTCTCTCTCTCTCTCTCTCTCTCTCTCTCTCTCTCTCTCTCTCTCTCTCTCTGCCTTGTGGTGGTTGCCTCAAGATCTAAGCCCTCAACTACTGCTACAGCTTTATGCCTGCTTGCCTGCTGCCATGTTCTCCACCATGATGATCTTGGACTCACCCTCTGAAGCCATAAGCCCCCAATAAACTTTGTTCTATAAGTTTCCTTGGTCATGATGCCTCTTCATAGCAACAGAAAAGTAACTAAGAGAGAAGATGGTACCAGGAAATGGGCTATTGCTGTGACAGACCTGACTACTTTGAGCAATGTAGACGACTTTTGGACCTTGGACTAGGAAAGTATTGAAGACAATAACATGTAGACTATGGAGGCCCAGACTGAGAGGTTTCAAAGGCATATGTTAGCAACTGGGCTAGAGACCATTGTTGTGCCATTTTTGCAAAGAGTGTAGCTTCCACTTTCTGTCCCTGCCCTAAGAACTTGCCTGGTGCTAAATTGAAAAGTAATGGACTATGTTCTTTGGTGGAGGAGAGTTTAAGAAAGCCTAACGTTGACTCCATCACATGGTTGGCTGTCACTCTTATGCAGGTCTACAATGAAAAAGAGAAGGTAGGACAAAGATATAAAACAATGTTCAGTTTGAGTGAAGAAAGGGCCCCAGGAAATTTAATGCTGGAGCCAACGCTTGTGCTGGGAGAGAGAAGGAGGTTAGGGAGAGGCCTGATCTGTGTTGAAATACAAGGAAGGGGGCTCAGGACAAGACCAGATAATCTTTAACTTGTGAAAAGAAAAGGCCTTAGGGAATGGCAGGGGTTTTCTGTTTCTACCAAGACACAAGAAATGAAAGCTGCTGCAAAAATGACTCAAGAGGGTCAGGGTCCATTTCAGTCACACAGCAGAACTTGACAATATTGCCCACATGGTTCCGGCTGTGGAGTCATGAAGGATACAGGAGTAAAACAGTCATGGATCTTCTTCATGTCTAAAAAAAAGCTATAGAGGCCAGGCATGTAGCAGGAGGGAGTCCCTGCATGGAGGCCCTGAAAGGCCGTTGCATGATGTTATTGGTATTTTTGCTCTTTTGGGGGACCCACCACCTAGCTCCCAAACAAATCACACATAGAGGCTTATTCTCACTTTTAAATGCTCAGCTTTAGCTTGGCTTGTTTCTTGCAAACTTTTCTTTTCTTTTTCTTTCTTTCTTTTTGGTTTTTTTGTTTTGTTTTTTGAGACAGGGTTTCTCTGTATTTTGGTGCCTGTCCTAGATCTCGCTCTATAGACCAGGCTGACCTTGAACTCACAGAGATCTGCCTGGCTCTGTCTCCTGAGTGCTGGGATTAAAGGTGTGCAGCACCACCCTGCCTTGACAGCTTTTTTTTCCTTTTTTAAATTTTTTTTTATTTTTTTCTTATTCAGAATTGTTTAATTAAAAACTAGGAGTGTACATTACAGCTGGGGTGACTCACTTGGGACTTTATTTTAAGGGCCTAATAGAAAGTAAGTTCATAAACTCATTGTAGATCAAAGTACAGAACCTGCTGCATTCTTTGCCTACAGGAGAGACAACCTGCATTCATTAAGGATGGTGTGGAAGATCATCTGGCCACTGTAAGATTGCAAACTTCTCCTAGTGATTTTATGTTGAACACACAGATTGCAAACCCAGTGCCACTTTGAGATCTTTGGTAGCAGTTAACTCTGCAGCTCACACACGATTGAGCCTGTATGATAATGAGTATTCAGAGATGGATAATACCTGGGGGGCGCTCACCAACCTAAGACAGAGCACCTGTGTGGGCAGGCATCTCCAAGACAGCTTTTCTTAACCAACATTATCCCATCAATCTTTGGCCTCTGGGCTTTTCCTTTTCTGTTCCTGTATACCTTTCTTTGTTTCTTTCTCCATGGCTTGCTGTATAACTGGGTGGATGCCCCCTGAAATTCTCCTCCTTCTTCCCTCATTCCTTGACCTTGCTTCTCCTGCCAGATTTCTTCTTCTTCTTCTATATATTCTCGCTGCCTGCTAGCCCCACCTATCCTTTGTCCTGCCTTGCCATTGGCCGTTCAGTTCTTTATTAGATCTAGAGGGTTTTAGACAGGCAAAGTAGAAGAGCATCACAGAGTTAAACAAATGCAACATAAATAAAAGCAACACATCTTAAAATAATATTCCCCAACAGCATGAAGGTGTGAAAGTGAAGCCTGGATTGTGTTGGAGACCCCAAGATGATGGAGATGCCAAAACTGTGGAATACCTGCCAATGAGAGCTGCACACACAAAGTGGAACCAACCCAAGAGAGAAATGTCTTGTAGTCAGCAAAGCTTGAAGGGCAGAGCTTTCTAAGCCCTTTAATATCAGACATGGAGCTACAGGGTTTGAAGTTTGCCCTGCTGGATTTTGGTCTTGCCTTTGTCCAGTATTTCCTCACTATACCTCCACTTCTTCCTTTTGGAATGGTAATGCACATTCTGTGTCATGGTGTGCTGGAAGTATGTAATTTAATTTCTGATTTTAATGGGGGATATAGTTATGAGATTGCCTTGAGTCTCAAGAAGAGACTCTGGACTTTTAAACAGTCTTGAGACTGAAAGACTATGGGGACATTTGAAGTTGGACTAAATGTCTTTTGCATTATTATATGGCCAGGAGCCTATAGGGGTCCAGGGAGTGGAGTGTGGTGGTTGAAATGAGAATAACTCCCATAGGCTCATATATTTGAATACTTGGTCCCTGTTGGTGGAGCTGTTTGGGGAGGTGGGGGGTGTGCCCTTGTTGAGGAAGTGTGTCACTGGGGACACACCTTTTGAATCAAGATATGAGCTCAGCTGTTCCTGTCACCATGCCTTTGCTCCATCATCATGGACTCTGACCCTCTGATACTGTAAGTCCAATTAAACAATTATTTTATTAGTTGCCTTGGTCATGGTGTTTTGTCACCACAATTGAAAGTAACTAATACAAAGGAGAAAGTGATGAGCTGGCTGGTTTTGAATCAGCTTGACACAAGACACACCTCCATAAGACTAGGCTGTTGGCAAGCCTGTGGCATTTTCTTAGTTGGTCGTCAATGGAGAAGAGCACAGCCCATTGTGAGTGGAGTCACCTGTGGGCTGCTGATCCTGGGTTCTGTAAGAAAGCAGGCTGAGCAAGCCATGAGGAACAAGTCAGTGAGTAGCATTTCTTCATAGCCTCTGCATCAGTTTCTGCCTCCAGGTTCCTGTCCTGTTTTGAGTTCCTGTCCTGACTTCCTTCAATGATAAACTATGATGTGGAAGTGTAAGCCAAGATGTAAACCCTTTTCTCCACAACTTGCTTTTTTCCCCCCATGGTGTTTCATCATAGCAATGGTAACCCTAACTAAGACAGAATTTATTTCAACTTATTTCATCACTGAGAGAAGTCAAGGCAAGAACTCAAGAAGGCACCTGACATAGAAACTGTGGAGAAAACACTGCTTGCTGGCTCACTCACAGGCTCATGTTTAATTAGCTTCCTTGTATTACCCAGGACCACCTGCCCAGGGAATGGTGCTGCCCACCATGTGCTGGTCCATTACCTGGTTAAAAAGAAACCCAGAAAATCCACCACAGACATGCCCGCAGGCCAGTTTAATCTGAGCAATCAATCATTCAGTGGAGGCCCCATTGTCAGGAGACTCTTGGCCATATCAACTGGACAGTTAAAATGGTAAAGGCCAAGGGAAAGACTCTTCAGACTCTTTTAGAGTCGTCCCTGCAACCACGCTCAAACTTCAGCAGCTAGTGATCAATCTCAAACTCCCAGTCTTTCTGTTACTGCCACCCAATTGCTGAGACCACAGGCATGTGCTGCCATGCATGGTTTATGTGGAGCTGGGAATTGACCTATGGCTTTATGCATGAGAGGCAAGCACTTGTTTTCTCTATGTATGATTTTTGTCATTTTTAAGAGTGTTGTACACAGAAAACCATATGTAGAATATACTGATTTTTATCTAGGGCTCTAATTACAGTAATCAAGCCAAAATTCTGGCTTGGGGAACCAGTCCAGTTGTTGTGGCTGCTTCTGGTTTAGCAAGAAACTAATGTCATGGGTGGGGTGGGGTTGTTTGTCACCAGTGATGACTGAGGCTGTGTTCACAGTTCATTTCACTAGCCATGCCTTGTTCCTTAGGTGTCCACTTAAAAATACCTAAGAGATTAAGGAAGAGTTACTTTATCCTTAAAGTTTTCTGACAATTTTGCCCATCTAAGAATGGAGTCTTGCCTGCTCTGATGCTAGTGAGGGTATGGCTGTGAGCAAGTCCCTGGGAGCAAATGGCCTACTCGTCTCTTTTCAAAAGAATGTCACTGTGGCAGAAAGTTGGGCAGAGCTTGGTTATCCCTAAATCTATGAATGTCTGATCAGTAGTGGCAGAGTTGTATTTAAATTAATTTGTTCATTTATTTCTTTATTATGTGTATGTGCCTGTTTGTATTGTATCATGTGCATACAGTGTCTATGGATACCAGAAGAGGGCATCGGATTCCTGGAACTGGAGTTACAGACAGTCGTGAACTACCATGTGGGTTCTGAGAACCCAACCTGCATCCCCTGCAAGGAGCAGTCAGTGCTCTTAACCACTGAACCATCTCTTCACCCCCAGAGTTATATTTTAAGCATTCTTAAATCCTTCAATGAAACTTTCTACTATGGGAAACCTACCCATCAGAAAAATAAAAGTAATACAGATTTCAGAAGACAGAGCATCCGTTACCCCCTAATAATCCATTAATCACTTCAGAGAAACAGCTGTAATGCTGCCCATTTGGAAAATGGGGTCACCTCTATTATTAGACTTTCCCAGGAGGGTCTGTTCCTTGGGGGTTGCCACAGTGAACATTTTAAGCAGGATTAGGGCCAAACAATTCTAGAGGGGACAGATGTGACTCAAACTCTCCTGTCTTAGATGGACAGCACTGTTCCCAAATGCAGGAGAATTCCTTGGGTGTGTGTAGGGCCTCTTCAGTTCCTCAAAGGTTGAGAGTCTCATGGGGACCAGCTGCAGGTGGAGTTGATGATGTCACCACGCTAGCTGCTTTTCTCTTTGCGGTGACAAAATGCCCAACAGGAAGCAATTAAGGAAAGAAAAGCTTATTTTGATTTATAGTTCAAGAAGACACATTACAATTATTGTAGGAGAATCCACTGAAGTGGGAGGGGGAGGCTGACTGGTCACATGGCATCCAGAGTCAAGAGCAGAGAACCAGAATCAGGACCAGTCTAGGAAATTTCAAGTCTCCCCTGCACAGCAATCCACCGTTTCTAGCAAGATATTGTCCCAGAGGTTCCATAATTCTTTCAAACAGCAGCAGAGAGCCATCTGTAGGATCTAGGAGGAGGTACTACCCATTAGTCCTTCATAAGGACCCACCCACCATTGGACATGTGGCTGAGCTCAGGTAGAGTTTTCCCTACACAGACTGAAGGACTGGCAAGGTAGGTTCATGACAAGAACCATGAAAGACAATTTGCTTGGAGAGGGACCAGGGTCACTCCATAAAGGCCATGCGGAATTGGAAGAGGATGACAGATAGTTAGCTGACAACAGTCTACTCTCTTCCCCACTCATCTCTTCCCTTTTCTACTCTGGGGAAAAGACATTCGCAGTTGATGGAAAATGAAGGAGAAGCCCTTTTCAGGCATCTCTGAGGACACTGGACCAGTTTTTCAAATCACTACTGCTTATGTGTGATTTCTCCTGACTTCCTGACCAGGCTGCAACTCCTTCAATTCTGTCACGTGTTTCTGAGCTTCTTTGTGAGTGAGAAAAATCACAACAGGGTAATTATTCCTCCCATTCTTGCTTGAACATTGCTTATGCTCCCCGAAACTGTGTTACTTGGCTCATAGAGATCTATTAATATGCAAGCAACATTTTGATATTTGTTGTTGCTAATTTTAATAGGCAACCGTGGGAGCCAGCAAACTTTTCCTAGAAAGGAGCATAGAGTAGTATTTTAGGCTTTGTGGGACACATGGTATCTGTTACAAATATTCCACTTTGATCAGAAGATGCCATGGATGCTATTACAGGCATGTACATGGCTGTGCTCCAATACAGCTTTATTTATAGACACCAGATTTGAATTTTATATAATTTGCACATGTCACAAAATTTTCTTTCAATGTGCCCCTCTCCACAGCCACTTAAAATTTTAAAAATTTGGAAACCATCTTAAACTTGCAGGATGTCCAAGAACAGTCAGTTGCCTGGATTTGACCTATCTGGTATAGTGTGCCACTCTTTGGGATAATACTTAATGAGGAAGCCTAATTTACTTTATTATACCTTTAACTTTTCAAAAATCAAATTAAAGATAGGATTTGGAGAGAAAAGAGGATTTTTAAAAAATCTCTTGCAACCCAGCAAACTGTGAACTCCTCTAATTCCTTCACTTGGGAGGTGAAGGCAGGAGGATCAGGGTTGCAAGGTCTCAGCTCCACAGTGAATTCAAAGCTAGCCTGGTGTGGTGGTTTGAATGGAATTGGCCCCCATAAGCTCATAGGGAGTGATACTATTAGGAGGTGTGGCTTTGTGGGAGTGGCTGTGGCCTTGTTGGAGGAAGTATGTCAATATGAGGGCAGGCTTTGAGGTTTTCTATGCTCAAGCTATACCAAATTCAGTTCACTTCCTGTTGCCTGTGGATCAAGATGTAGAACTCTCTGCTGCTTCTCCAGCACCATGTCTGTCTGCATTCTGCCGTGCCCCACCATGGTGACAGTGGACTGAACCTCTGAACTGTAAGGCAGCCTAATTAAATGTTTTCCTTTAGAAGAGTTGTGGTCACAGTGCCTCTTCTCAGCAACAGAAATTCTAACTAAGCTGGATTATGTAAGACTCTCTCAAAACAATGAACAGGGACTGGAGAGGTGGATCATTGGTTAAGAGCATGTTCTGCTTTTCCATAGGCTCCCCCCTTCAGATCCCAACAACCACACGAGGCTGTAATTGCAGCCCTCGGCTTCTGAGAGCACTGCATTCATATGCATATACTTGCACACAATACATATATTTTTAAAGCCCACAAAATATATTGCCAGTTTTGATCAACCTGAATATTTGATTAAAAAAGAAAAAGAACAAACAACAATAACAGCAAAACCAACAACAACAACAACAACAAAATGAAATCAAAACAGAACAAAACCCCAAAAAACAAATACAAAAAACCCCAGATGGCACTGGCTTTTTTTTTTTCTTTTTTTTTTTTTTCTTGTTTTTTTTTTTTTTTTTTTTGGGGGGGGGGTTGTTTTTTGAGACAGGGTTTCTTTATGTAGCTTTGCACCTTTCCTGAAACTCACTCTGTAGCCCAGGCTGGCTTTGAACTCACAGAGATCCACCTGGCTCTGCCTCCTGAGTGCTGGGATTAAAGGCGTGTGCCACCACCGCCCGGCGGCACTGGCTTTTTTAAAGGTCACATCTGCCAATGGTGATGCGAGAACATTGTATTTTGATGAGGAAACAATGATCTCATTGCAGTCGTCATTGACACATTGGTCTGTGAGAAGTGGTGACCTTCACCAGGGGCTGCCCTGGGCTTTGCACAACATGGAGAGATTGATTGGTTTTTAAGTGTTAGTTATCTGCTTATGCTGCTGCTGCTGCTGCTGCTGCTGCTGCTGCTGGTGTGTGTGTGTGTGTGTGTGTGTGTGTGTGTGTGTGTGTGAGAGAGAGAGAGAGAGAGAGAGAGAGAGAGAGAGAGAGAGAGAGAGATCATGCTTTCAGGCATAATCTTTTTTTTTTAAAGGTTTAATTATTCACTATATGTACAGTGTTCTGCCTGCATGTGTGCCTGCAGTCCAGAAGAGGGCACCAGATCTCATTATAGGTGGTTGTGAACCACCATGTGGTTGCTGGGAATTGAACTCCAGGCCTCTGGAAGAGCAGCCAATGATCTTCACCTCTGAGCCGTATCCCCAGCCTCCAGGTGGAATCTTGAAACAATCCCGGGATGTAATTCAATGCACCAGACTTTCCTTAGTTTGTTCAACGATGTTTCAACTGCTCTCAAGTGTTGGGACAGGGTTTCTGGTCCCTGCCCTCTTGCCCATGGGTAACACTGACTGTGGCTTCAGGAGACAATGGTGAATTCACTGAAGGTCATTGATTTTAACCAATGTGTCACTTTCACGATTGTCCTCCTTAGGGTTTCTATTGCTGAGATGAAACACCATGACCAAAGCGAGTTGGGGAGGAATGGGTTTCTTTGGCTTACACTTCCAGATCACTGTTCGTCACTGAAAGGAAGTCAGGACAGGAATTCAGAAGGGCAGGATCCTGCGGACAGGAGCAGATACAGAGGCCGTGGAGGAATGCTGCTTACTGACTTGCTCCCCATGGCTTGCTTACCCTGCTTTCTTACAGGACCACAACCCAGGAATGGCACCACTCATCATGGGCTGGGCCCTCCTCTGTCAATAACTAATTAAGAAAATGTCCTACAGGGCCATGCTGATCTGGGTGGCCATGGTGCTGCAGGGCCAGGGCTGCTGCTGAGGGCCATGTCTGGGTCCCTGGCCCTGCAGCAGTCAGGGTCTGAATTGATGTCCATGGCTCCTGTTGTCACTGAGGGCTGTGTTCAGCCATCTGAGACCATGTTGGTGTCTGAAGGCCATGCTGCCACTGGAGCCATACTGACCTGAATGACCTGTGCTGTCATCCGGGGCCATGGTGATGTCTGGGCCAGGGCTGCTGCTGAGGGACATGACCCTACTGAAGCCAGGGTCTGTGTTGCTGTCTGTCAAAGGCCATGCCATTGCCAGGGGTCTGGGCTGTTACCTGGGACTATGTTGGTGTCCAAGGGCTGTGCTGCTGCAGGGCCGAAGCATATCTGAGTGGCCTGTGTAGCCACCTGGGGCCATGAGTGTTGCCAGGGCTGCTACTAAGGGCCATGTCTGGCTGGATCTGTGGCCCTGTAGCAGCCAGAGTCTGAGTTGATGTCCATGGCTCCTGTTACCACCAGGCGCTGTGTGGATGCCCAGGGTCTGGTCAGCTACCTGAGACCAAGTTAGTGTCTGAGGACCGTGCTGCTGCTGCTGGGGCCATACTGATCTGGGTGGCCTGTGTTGCCACCAGGGCCATGATAACACCTGGGTCCTAGCTGCTGCTAAGGGCTATGTCTGGGTCTGTCGTCCTGCTGCAGCTGGTGTCCATGTTGACATCCATGGCCCATGTTACCCACAGGGATCATAGGAACTAGACATGTTGAAATCTGAGGGCTGTGCTGAGCTGGCCCCACGCTTCACTGGCTCTGGGATAGCTGGCCCTGCCCCTTGCTGGACACTGTAGCAGAATAGCTGGTCTCACCCCCTCATGGGAAAGCTGCTCTTCCCCCCCCCCCCCGCACCCCCACCACCCTCCATGCAGTCAGGAGAGATGGTCCCACTTCTCACCACGGATGAGGCAAGGGCCTAGGAAAGCTGACTCTGCACCTTGCCTGGGTGGTTCCAGCTGCTCAGACTGACCACTCAGACCCACATCCTGGGCCTTGGGCTAGTCCACCCCAATATCTACCCCATCTATGGCCTGCTGGAGCTCATGAAGGGCCTGGTTCTGCTGAATGATAGCTGCAGGATCTCCACAACTTGGGGCAACAGTAAGAAATCTGAGAGAAGTTTCAGTGAGGGTCAAGCCATGATGGTGTGCCAGAGGCCTGGAACCAGACCGATGACTCATGGCGGTGGCCATTTAAGGGGTGGGCTGATGGAATGAAAAGGCATAATGTGTGACACACCACAGCTCCCAATGCCACTAGGAGAGATGAGGGGAGTTGGGGAGATGGGAAAGACAGAGAAGTGAGGTGAGTTCTTTTGTTCTTGTTTTGATTTGTTTTTAATTAATTTGGGGGGTTATAGGATGAAAGAAACCAGGGGCAAGAGGGGGCAACAGAGGGGAGAGGATGGGGGATGAGAACATAAAGAAACAGGATGGTTGAGCTGGAACAGGGACGGAGTGGGAGAGCAAAGAAAGAGCTATCTTCATAGAGGGAGACATCATGGGGATGGGGAGAAACCTGATGTTAGAAAAGTTCCCAGGGATCCACAAGGATGATCCCAGCGTAGATTACTAGCAATAGTGGAGAGGATGCCTGAGCTGGCCTACCTCGGTAATCAAATTAGTGAATACCCTAATTGTCATCATAGAGCCATCATCCAGTAACTGATGGAAACAGAGGCAGAGAGCCACAGCCAAGCACCAGGCTGAGCTCCAGAAGTCCAGTTGAAGAGAAAGAAGAGGGATTCTATGAGCAAGGGGCATCAGGATCATGATGGGGAAATCTACAGAGACAACCGAACAGAGCTAGTGGAAACTCATGAACTTCAGACCGACAGCTGTGGAGCCTGCATGGGACTGGACTAGGCCTTCTGCAGAAGGGAGACAGTTGCTTAGCTTGGTCTGCTGAAGGGGCCCCTGGCAGTGGGATCAGAATCTATCCCTGGTGCATGAACTGGCTCCTTGCACGGCCTTGATGCAGGGGGAGGGAGGGGCTTGGACTTGCCTCAACTGAATGGACCAGGCTTTGCTGACTCCCCATGGGAGGCCTTACCTGTTTGGAAGGGGTATTGAGGGGTGGGTTGGGGGGAAAGGCTGGGGGGGGGAAGAGGGGTGAGAGGGGGATCTGTGGTTGGTATGCAAAATGAATAAAAAATTTCTTAATAAAGAAAAAAAAGAAAGGAAGGAAGGGAAGGAGGGAAGGAAGGAAGGAAGGAAGAAGGAAAGAAGGAAGGAAGGAAGGAAAGAAGGAAGGAAGGAAGGAAGGGAAGAAAGAAAGAGAAAGACAATGCCCCACAAGCAGATCTTATGGAAGGAGGCATTTTCTCAGTTAAGGGTCCCTTTTTTCAGATAACTCTAGCTTAAGTCAGGTTGACATAAAACTAGCCAGGACAATGATGTTATTGTTATTTTTTAAAACCATTTAAAATAGTAAATGAGCCTGGTGGTGGTGGCACACACCTTTAATCCCAGCACTTGGGAGGCAGAGGCAGGCGGATCTTTGTGAGTTCGAAGCCAGCCTGGGCTACAGAGGGAGACTCACGACAGGCACCAAAGCTACACAGAGAAACCCTGTCTCAGAAAAACCAAAAAACAAAACAAAACAAACTCTCCCACTCTCATAACTAAGTTTGGGTTTCAGTCTTCTGAGAAGGGAAAAACGAGTCTCTCCCACAAAGGGGCCGTTTATCCACAATACCCTGTCCTCGGGGTTGAGAGAAAACAAACACTGGCCTAAATCAGGTCAGCCTCACCGGGCCTGAAGGACCAAGCCAGCAGTCCCCTTCTGAGTCACACCCGAACTTGTCCAAGCTTGTGCAAGTGTGTCCAAAAATAATAAGACTAAATCTCAGCCAATTAAAAGTAGACTAATGTAACTGCTGCTTGCTTAACCAATTACACAGGAGATGACCAAACCGTCCCCAAAACTCCTCTTTGCTGTGCTTAAAAGGAGCCTACATGCTCCTCAAGGGGTCATCGCCATTCTGTACAAGTGAGTGACCTCACATGCATGCTGGAATATTATTAAACACTCTTTGCTCTAACATACTATTTGAGTCTGGGGTCTTCTTTCAGCGTTTCCTAGGACCATTACAAGATGTGTGTAAGTGTGCATAAGGGTACAGGTCCTCACATGTACATGTATGTATGAACATATGGTGGTCAGAAGACAACCTCTCATGTCATCCCTCAGGTATCTTCTACTTTTTTCATTAGAGACAGAATTGCTCATTGGCCTGGAATTTTTGCCATGTAGCAGGCTAGGTGGCCCTGAGCTGCCAGGGATCTGCTCATCTCCAGCACCCATCTTACCATCCTGGGATGACATTGGCATGCCAGCACACCTGGATTTTTACTTGGCTTATGAGGATATAAACTCAGGTCCTAAGACTGCCAGGCAAGTACTTTTCCCATCTCCCCATGCCAGAAGGAACTTATTTTTACTTTAATTCATTTAATATACCGTTATATGTTTTAGGGTTCTCTCTCAGCCTCATGTAACTGGGGCTGGACTCAAGCATGCTACGTAGCTACGTAACCCTTGAAGCCTCGATTCTCCCATCTCTACCTCTCTAGTGCTGGGATTACAGATGTGTACCCTGCTTGGTTCATACAGTGCTGGAGATGAAGCCATCACACTTCATGTATGCTAGATAAGCAATCTGTTACCCGAGTCACATTCCAAGTCCCTTCTCTGTGTTTTAGTTTGGAGGAATAAATGTGTCACCCAGTAGGTCTTCAGGTTCCTGTTTTCCTATCATTGCTAACATATTTAGTAATCATGCTATTTCTCATGTACGAACAACTGGGGCTCAGAGATTTTTTTAAAAAATTGTTTTTCTCACCAAGTCATGTGAAACTCCTGCACAATCCATTCCTCCCAGGTTTCAGACACTCTGCTGTGTCCTGTGGTGACCTTTCTGCTTCCCCTTCCCACCCTGTGTTCTAATTTCATCCAAAGGAGGCTGTGAAGGAGGTGGTGGAGGGACCTTGAAGCCTTCGGCATTCCTTATGCTTCAGGATACCTCTACCCTTTCCCCATCCTGCGAGCCTCAGATCCATGGACTCTCCATCAGAACCTTCCAGAAAACAAAGAAATTGACAAGAGACAGATTTTGGGGGACACGGAGAAATGAGAAAAAGGAAACTCTGCTTGGACACATATATGAACTTGGACACCTGTGACATAAATTCCCAACACGCCCCCACGGTTGGTCATGGTCGCGCATGCCCGGCAGGATCTAGTCACTTCTGCCTAGTCGTTTCCAGGTCAAAACGTCTTGTGTGACCAGGACCCCGTGGCTTTAAGCGGTTGTGTAAAGTATGCAGAGCAACCAAGTGAATAGCGCATTCGTGGAGTAGCCACATGGGCCTGTGTGCGCAGGTGCAGCCCAGCCTTTATAAGCCATCTCCATGATTCCCCGGCCCCATCTTCACACACGTACCTTTCCTCAGGCCTGTGCACACCTGTCCCTCTCTCCTTGTCTTAATAAAACTCTTTTAGTGAATTCTGTCGTGTTTTGTGACTTTTCCTCGTAGGGTAAGAGCGCCATAAAAACCACCAACCTGTCCCTTAAGTAATTTAGTAAGTTTTTCCTTTCATTATGTTAATACTATTTACTGAATATTTGGAAGAAAGAATAAAGTAAAAAGTACCTTACAATTCCACACTGAGAGAGTTTCTGTTTTGGACTAGGGAACTAGTGTATACATGTTATTTATCAAGGACTTGTGAATTTCCCTGCCTCAACACCTTTGCTGGCTCCAAACTCTCCGTGTGGCCAAAGAACCTCTGCCTTCCACTTCCTGAGTTCTGGGACCACCTCTGAATCTAGCACAAGGTTCTTCGTGAAGAGAGATCTCCTATCTTAAGGAGCTGCGGATTTGCAATGAGCATGCTCCGTGTGCAGGGCACTCGGCCGGGACCTGTGCTCCAGGAGCCCAAGCTGAGTGCGACAGCGATAATTCGTATGAAGAGATGTGCAGGGTGCAACCTTAACCACAGCATCCATGTTGCACCCGTGGAGACTGTTAAGGCTTCGGCTCACCCTTTAGGCTGCTGGCAACATCACTAGGACAAGAGCGTGCCAGGTACACGTTATGGGTTCTAAGCAAAGGAAGCTGAGGGCACAGGCAGGGGAATGGTTTGTGGGTGATGGGCCAGAAGCAGAGTGAGAATCCAGAGACAGAGTGCACACCAACCCCATCCGACCTCCATCAGTGATCTCTAGTTTAACATGCATGCTTCTGTGGATTCTGAGTGATGGGCATTGTTGGGTGGAAGGAGGTTCAAGGCAAACAGGAACCAGGAAGAAAGGGAATTGAATCATTCACCGGTTCTCGCTTCATGCTCATCCTTGCCACCTGGCCTTACAAAGGCCTGCACAGAAAACCCCTCTGGTTGTTCACCGAGCACAATAGCCATTCAAATGCCTGCCCTTATCTCTCACCGCCAGGTTGCTTACTGGAAACAGCACCAGCTCTCGACAACAGAAGCCTGGCATACCTTCATGAATTCTCATTTACAGCATCTTGGGTACCCATCCGGCCCTCTAGGAAATTGGTGTTGCTGGCAACACTGCTGGGGGGGGTGCCCATTGTGGGGCAGGCATCCTGGTGGGGAGCACCTGCTGGCCTCTAGCTCTTTTCAGGGGAGGCAGGGCCACAGGGAGCTGAAGGTCAGAATTATGTTCTTGGAGCTGGTTTGAAGTGTGTGTGTTTGTGTGTGTGTGTGTGTGTGTGTGTGTGTGTGTGTGTGTGTGTGTGTGTGTGTGAAAGAGAGGGATGTAAGGCTATTGTCTCTGGTCAGTGTCCCATTCCTATGATTTCTATGAGGCAAATCCATGCCCAATGTGGGCTCACTGGAACTAGTCAACAGTTATTACTTGTTCAGTATGCTGTGTGTCAGAGACACAAAAATGAAGAATTGCACTAGCAACCATTGGGTTGATCCCTAGTCTACTGTGACATTTGTTTCTTTGTTTTTTTCGAGACAGGATTTCTCTGTATACTGTGACATTTGTGATCGTGAGCGACTTGGTCTCTATTTCCTGTCCTCTAGTACTGACTTGTTCAGGGCCAGGGGCTGTCTTTGAAGGTGTGTGTGTGTGTGTGTGTGTGTGTGTGTGTGTGTGTGTGTGTGTCTTCCTTCATGTCATTGTAGGTCAGAGGTCCATTTCTGGTTTTGTTCTTCAGGAGCTAGGCGCCTTGGTGTTTGTTTTTGTTTGTTTGTTGAAACAGGGTCTCTTGTTGGCCTGGAGCCTTGCCAGGCAGGCTGAGCTACCCAGCCAGGGAGCCCTGGAAATTCACCTGCCCCACATTCTCAGCTCTGGAGTTACAAACGCAGTTCATCACTCCTGGTTTTTATAATGATTTATCTATGTGTTTTCTATTTTCTGTGTATGTGCAGACACCTGTGGAGTTGAGAAGAGGGTGTTGGATTCCCTGGAACTGGATTACAGGTGCTTGTGAACTGGCTATTTTACATGCTGGGAACTGGACCCAGGTCCTCTGCAAGAGCAATACATGCTCTTCACCTCTGAGCGATCTCTCCAGCTCCACATCTGGAGGAAAAAAAGAGCATGTTCTCGGGATTGAACTCAAGTCCTAATGCTTACAAGGCAAGTATTTTACACATTAGATTATCTCCGCAATCCCTATGGAATTATTGCATGCCAGGCATGGTGCAGTATATATTGAGTTGGTGCCTACCAGTATAGCCCAGACTTAACTGGAACTCACTATTTAGCCCAAGCTGGCCTTGAACTCATGATCCTCCTGCTTCAGCCTCCTGAATGCTGGGGTTACTTACATGTGTGTACAACCATGTTTGTCCCAGATCTTACTTCAGTTCTCATAAGGCAGATGCCACTACCGCTGTCTTCATTCATGCACAGTGCAACCAGGGCCCAGGGAGAATTAAAGTTTTTCATTCATTTATTTGTGTGTGTGTGTGGGGGGTGGAGGTCAGAGGACAATCTCTAGAAGTCAGTTCTCTCTCCTTTCTATGTAGATTCTTCTAGTCAAACGCAAGTTGTCAGGCTTGGTGGCAAGTGCCTTTACCCATTGGGTTATCTTGCTGGCTATTGGTTTGGCCAATTGAAGTCACCCAGGCACATGAATAAGAAAGAATTACTGGAACCCACGTGGGACAGGTCTAAAGGAGAGTCTGGTTCGTGTTAACAGCAAGGATCTCTGTGTCCAGATTCAGATTTAGGCATTGTGAAACAGGCTGGGGAAATACGACCAGCGTGTGGGGTGAGCATTGCAACTGGCTGGCCTCCTGTGACAATAAATAAGAAATATACACCAATCCAGCTGGACGGCCAGGTGGCCGCCACCAGAGAAGTAGATCCGAGGCAGTTAATTTCTGGGAATTAACCTGATCCAAGCAGACGAAGTGCTGGGTGACTCAGGACCCCAATGGCTGGGGCTCCCTGTTCGCACCTGAATCTGAACTCACTTGAGAGAGAGGTAGAAATCAGGCAGTAGAGGCCACAACACCACCCTTCTCAGTAATACTAATAGGGAAGAATGTGGCTGCGGAACAAAGGTGATTATCGGTGAAGGTGAAAACCATGAGGGCCAGCACGAGGTGACAAAAAAAAACTGCTGTCCCTTAACCCATTACCCATTAAAAGCATAATGTGTTTCCCTCTTCCTCCATCCTGTCTCTCTTTAACTGCACTGTTGTAAAACATGGAGTACGCCCACAAGGCCAGAACGTTTAAACTGGGAACGTTACCTGACTTGTACAGCTGAGCAATACGTGATCGGTTTCTCACTAGTTTCCTAAGAGATGATAGCTCTGATGTGTTGGTTAGGTTGCCCAACGTGATGACTGGGATAGAATCAAGGCATGGCATCTCCTTCTTCAGATCATGTCTGTCCAATTTGCTGCCTTAACCTTTGACTCGTCACTGTGTAGAGATGGGCTGATCATGGGAAATGTTCTGCTCAAGATGGGGTAGACTTGACTGTCGTCTGACGGAGCAAACAGGTGTCTCTAAGGACACCCTCTGCACTTTCAGCAACTTAAGCCTCTGTAGTCCCAAGGCCTAATTGAAGGTCCAGACCCAACCGTGAGGCCAGTATGTTTATGAACCATTATGATAGCCGTGACAGAATGTTACTACAGTTCTTAGGGTCATATCCTAAGCCCTGGTAGCTCTAATAGCCCAGGCTATCCCACCCATCCCTAACCGGCCAATTAAGGAGATAATAGTAAAAAAGTAGAGGAAGAAGATTTATTCAATGTGGCCACACTGGGAAGAGAAACAAACAGAAAGGTCCAGTGGCCACCTCCCAAGTCCATCTGGAGGATATTGACGGGAGGTTTAGATTTAGATTTGTTTATTTTTATGTGTGGGAGAATTTGCCTGTGTGTATGTAGTGAGCCACGTGCATGCCTGGTGCCAACAGAAGTCAGAAGAGAACATCAGCTCTCCTGGCACTGTAGTTGCAGATGGTTGTGAGCCACCATGTGAGTGCTGGGAACTGAACCCAGGTCCTATGCAAGAGCAACAAGTGCTCTTAACTGTGAATCATCCCCTAGCCCCAGAAGTTTAGATGTAAACAGAAGGCAAGAGGTGTATGCACAGCCAAGTCGAGTCGTCCTTACAAAGGTGCAGTCCTGTCTTCCCGTCACTCGTCATTGCCTGGGCTCCAGTCTGTCCTCAAGGTGGTCGACAAGTGCTCAGAACTGTGTGAAATCTCTTTACTAGACACCAGTTGCCCCATCTGGCTGGCCCCAGGCTTCTGTCTTTTTTATCTTCTCCTAGCGTGAGACTCAGGGTAAATTCAATTCCTTGGGGTTTGTTATTTCAATAGTCTGATAGTCAAAGAGAGGGGCATGAGAGTCTTCTTTAGAACATTATCCTTCCTGGCAGGGTGGTTTCAAGGAGGGACTCAGCAGTTTCTAAATGGATCTGACTACCATCCATTAGCCCACCAAGTGCAAAGCCAGGATGCTCACACACAGGAGGAAAAACATCTTTTGAAACTGTGCCCATGTATAATGGATAATTACCAAATTTTAGTGCCTCTCCCCACAATCAATAACAGCCAACTGTTCCCTTTTCTCATGAAGCCGTCTGGTCAGCTCTGGTTAGTCCTAGCTCCCCTCGGACTGAGGTAGCCAACTTCTGTTGGTGTTTCGTTCCTAATGTGCAGCTCAGTCTCTTCTCTGTTGTTTCTATGCTACTGCATCTCACCAGCCAATTATTGGGTGAGGGGGGCGTTATACTGAGTCCCACAGAGTATACTCATTCTGCAATCACAGCAGCACTTGGCCATGCCAGACTGTTTCTCTAGAGGCAGACCTGCTTTATGACTTGGAAGAATATAGAACACGGCTTGTGCTGTGTCTGTGGGTCAAACAGTTCTAAAGAAGACAGTGGTAGGCGTATTTATTATTTTTCTTGTTGCTGAAATAAAATACCTGAGAGAAGCAAGGTAAGAGAAGAAGGGTGATGGTATACATGGTGAGATTGGTTCATGGTATACATGGTGAGATTGGTTCATGGTATACATGGTGAGATTGGTTCATGGTATACATGGTGGGATTGGTTCATGGTATACATAGTGGGATTGGTTCATGGTATATATGGTGGGATTGGTTCATGGTATACATGGTGAGATTGGTTCATGGTATACATGGTGAGATTGGTTCATGGTATACATGGTGGGATTGGTTCATGGTATATATGGTGGGATTGGTTCATGGTATACATGGTGAGATTGGTTCATGGTATACATGGTGGGATTGGTTCATGGTATATATGGTGGGATTGGTTCATGGTATACATGGTGAGATTGGTTCACGGTGTACATGGTGAGATTGGTTCATGGTGTACATGGTGGGATTGGTTTATGGTATATATGGTGGGATTGGTTCATGGGATATATGGTGGGATTGGTTCATGGGATATATGGTGGGATTGGTTCATGGGATATATGGTGGGATTGGTTCATGGGATATATGGTGGGATTGGTTCATGAGATATATGGTGGGGGCAGTCCTGGCAGAGTTTGTGGTAGCAGACATGGAATGCTGGTGATCAACTGACTTCTCTTTTTACTTATTTTATATATATAATATATTTATACTTACTTACTTGTTTGTTTGTTTGTTTGTTTGATTGTTTGTTTTTCAAAACAGGGTTTCTATGTGTAGCTTTGTGCCTGTCCTGGAACTCACTTGGTAGCCCAGGTTGGCCTCCAACTCACAGAGATCTGCCTGCCTCTGCCTCCCAAGTGCTGGGATTAAAGGCGTGTGCCCCCAACACCCGGTGACTACTTATTTTTTTAAAGATTTAGTTATTTATGTGTATGAGTGTCTGTTTGCATGTATGTCTGCACACCAGAAGAGGGCACCAAATCTCATTATATAGATGGCTATAAGCCACCGTGTGGTTACTGGGAGTTACTGGGAGTTGAATTCAGGACCTCTGGAAGAGGAGCCAGGGCTCTTAACCCCTGAGCCATCTCTCCAGCACGCACACACACACACCCTTTTTACTTCTTATCCATGCCAGGGACTGCAGCCTATAGATGGTGCCACCAGCATTTAGAGTAGGTCTTTCCTCCTGTGTTGGGATTCTCTGACATCTTTTCCTTGAGGTGTGTCTTCTGGGTGACTCAAATTAACAATTAAACTGTCACACCAAGCATATAAAATATATCATTGTTTCCGATTAAGGTGCCCTTGATCCTAGGAGGTCATTAGTGGTGCTCCTACACACACGTCACCAGCACAAGGAAGAGGGAGTCCTCTCGGTCCTGCCCCATTACAGAGGGCCAGGGGGGACAAGACAGAAGGTAGGGGAACTCAGATGCAAATTAAAGTCAAATTACAGACGGAGACAGAGATGGTGCTTGAGCTGGAACTGTGCTCAAGATAAAGGTGTTGCTGGGTGAGTCTCTAATCTTAGGCCAGTTTTCTAACCAGGAAACGATACAGCTGAGAGACAAAAAGCAGATAGCAGAGGTCATAACACCACCCTTCTTAATGGTGAAGCTGGCAGCCTCAGGTTAAATGTGGCATAAAGCACTTCTTAGATGTAGCAAGGGCTGGCTTTGTTCTGCTAAAGACCAACACTTGGCTGTCCTGTCCAGGGGTGGCAAGGCATTCATGGTGTAGCATGAATCTTAAATGGTCTTATTAATAAAAATCAAACCTGAGGCCAGTTATTGGGGTGATTGCTGAAAGATCAGAGAAACAGAACAAGCCACAGCTTCCTCACCTTGCCAGTTCCTCAGCTGATCCTGTGTCCTCAGACTGGATGCCTCTCAGCTGAACTGTGCTGCTCAAAGCCTAGAAGCTTAACCAGCCTAGTTCCTGGTTTTCACACCTTTCTGCTTTCTGCCCTCACTTCCTGGGATCAAAGGCATTAATTGCCATGCCTGGCTGTTTCCAGTGTGACTTTGAACTCACAGAGATCCATGCCTCCAGAAGGCTAGGATTAAAGGTATGAGTGCCACCATTTTCCAGCCTCTGTATCTAGTGGCTGTTCTGTTCTCTGACCCCCAGATAAGTTTATTAGGGTGTACAATATTTTGGGGAACACAATACCACTACAGTTTATTTGTATTATTCTTGCTTGTTTGTTTCAGGACAGGGTTTCTCTACATAGCCCTGGCTGTCACTCTGTAAACCAGGCTGGCCTGGAACTCAGAGATCTGCTTGCCTCTGCCTCCCTAGTGTTGGGATTAAAGGTGTGGGCCACCATGCCTGGCTCATTCAGATTTTCTACAAAGACCACCTTGTCATCTGAGAACAAAGACAGTTCTATTTCTTCCTCCCACCTTGTGTGACTTTTATTTCCTTTTCCTGTTTTTTTTTTTTTAAGCCAAGTTGAAGAAATGTTCTCTCTCTTCCTCCCTCCCCACTTCCCTGTGTTTTGTAGCCTTTTCCAATGTTCCCAAAGTTAATTCTGGTTCATGATAGGAGAGGTTATGCGTGTATTTTGTTTTGCTGGTCAAACATCTCAGTGACTTTTGGTGAATACTTAAAATTCAGAAAAGGTTTAGAACTTTCTCAGAGAGAAAATCTTGGGTTTCTAGTCCATGGCTCTTGGCAACTGGAAGCTTCAGGTTAAAGAAAATGTTCAGGGACCAGTTTCAATATTAAAAAAACAAAACAAAAAAAAACAAAAAAACAAAAAAAAACCCAGAAAATTGTATTCATTAGAAAAAGCTAGTCAACTGTTAAAATCCTCTATATCAGGATTTGCAGAATTTCATTTCCAGAGATACCCCCAGTCTCTAGGACTGGTTGTCTGTGACTGATTATAGGGGAAAAAAAATGGCTGAATATCTCAGCCCCACCACACCCAGTGTTTCTTTCTGTAATAAATATCTTGTAATGTGCCCTTCCTAATCTTACATCAATATGCTATCTACATATAATTTTTAGAATAAGAAAGAATGTGAAGCATACAAAATAATACATATTTGGACATGTGGATGTTGGGACACAGTTATATGACAAAATATATAGTGTCAAATGCATGCACAGCCATGTTGCTTGATTTTGAGGCAGTCATTAGCACAGACTGGTGCATTTGTATTTTATGATGACTCAAACAGCATGCGTGGGACTAAACGTGGTTTGGCAGCTTTCCCATAAGCTGTCAACAAAACAAAGGCCAAACACTGTCTGCTTCCACTCACCTGAAATACCGAGAACACACAAGCTCACAGGGACAGAAAGTAGATCAGAGGAAACCCTGGCGAGAGAAGGCGGGAAGGGAGTTCCTGCTTGCTGGCTACACCAGCTCTGTTTGGAGCCATGGAAAAGATTTGGAAATTGGCGGTGACGATGGTTGTGCAACATTCTGAATGCAGTGAAAGCCACTGATGTTGTTCACTTAGAAGTGGTTCAAATGGTGCCCGGGATATTGTATGTATGCATTTTTGTTGCAGTAAAAACTACATCTGGCCATGATGGTGTATGCAATCCCAGTTCTTGGGAAGAAATTGGAGGCAGGAGGATTACAAATTCAAGGTCAGCACGGGCCCCATAGCGAGAGCCCCAGGGAAGGAAGGAAAGAAGGATCCTGGAAAAAAAAAAAAAAAAAAAAAAAACAACCTCATAAATAAAATGGAGTACACAGCAAGAGTCTGTAGGAGAAGGGAGGGGGAAGAATGGTGGGAAGAAAAGAAGAGGGACTTGCAGAAACTCCTTGATGTTTATACATAGAGAGCTGGTCCTAGCTCTGAGAATTAAAGCAATGCATTCACCTGCATGAACGTCCAGCGGGACATCTGAAAGCCTGCTAAGACAGTCCCTTGTGGTCCAGCGCCACCAAATGCCAATAAGGCTCCCCCTTTATTGTGACAAAAACCGCCCAGGTTCCAATTGCCTTCAGGAAAGCAGCTCCGCCCCTCTTGAGAGTCAAGGAGGCAGGAAGTGAAGAGAGCCTAGGAGGCGCCTGGATTCTGGCCAAGGGTGTGCCTGGAGTCCTGGGGGAGACAGAAGGCTCCGCAAAAAAGAATCAGCAGAAATCCAGATCTCTGGTAAACGGATCCAGCTGGAGGATGGGGAGTTGGGGGAAAGGGAGAGAACGCGTGAACTATGCGGTGAGGTTCCATCCAATTTTGATCCCTAACGCAATCTCCCAGTTTCACAGTCGCAAAACTCATTGCGTTCCCCGGCCAGACAGCGGAGCTAGAGAGCCTCGTACAGGTCCCGGTCCTCTGGTTCAGGTTTGAGGCAGGGCTGACTCAGCCCTCCACAGATGACACAGCAGGGCTGCCGACTGTGACCTGCTAGCAACAGCTGCATTTGTTGAATAATTAGCTCATTCTTTCCCTTTTTTTCATATAACTTTAACGACCTATTACAGGTAGGGCGTTGGAAGGTTCAGACAGCTACAAGCTCCGTCAGAAATAAGGCAGGGCGATGTCACCAGCTCCTCGCTAAGAAACTGAAATCTCTGGCCATCTTCTAAGTGTCCCTGGGCACACCGTCCAGTGGAGTTGCCACAGGCTCCTCTTCCCTTCCTGCGGTCTGCGGGGACTACTGCTGGCGGCCATTCACAGTCAATCACGCGGTGGCTCCGCCCACTTCCTGGCCAATCACTTGCGCTCGCTCCTTCCCTGCTGCAAGACGGATACCCGCGCACCTTAGCCTGCCATCTCAAGGATTTAAGGACTTTTGTAGTGACTTCCTTGGCTGGCTGTTTTATCTCCTGAGGCTCTGCGCTCATAGCACAGGCCCAAAAGCAGGATTCAAAGCCCCTATTGCTTCTAACCTCTTTGGAGGTGGGGGCCAAAGTCCACCTGATGTCAGTGCTGATGAAACTTTCAACCACTTCCCTGCTACCTCCACGCCTCCTAGCATTTCCGGGACTGGTTTTCTGGTAGTTGCTAGTCATCTTTGTACCATATTAGATTTCCGGTCGGCAGGGGCCAAGTCTTCCCAGCCCTTGGAACCTGAGCTCTGTCCGGACTGTAATTAATGCGATGTTGAGTCCTCTGTGCTAATGATCAGAGGGCACACACACACACACACACACACACACACACACACACACACAGCATCTCACTGGATCTAGACCTCATGTTGCCCTTTATCCCGGTTCTACAGATACGTGGAAATAAGTGCCTGGTATGCAGCAAAACTACTCTGACCAAATACCTAACAAAAGCAACATAAGAAAGGTCTTGTTTGGGCTCACAGTTTAAGGGGAGGTCAAGCACGGTGGGGAAGGCGCAGCCGCAGGACGTTGAGGCAGTGGTCACCTCCTTGTCACAGTTAGGAAGCAATGCACACTAGTACTTACATCTCATCTTTGTCCTTTTTCAGGTGTGAATTGCCATCTCCAGGCAGAGAACTGATTAGCAGGCTTGGAGAACTGAGGGACCAAAGGGAAACACTAAGTAACGCCAAAACGTATCTGCAGGGCAACTTCTAACCCAGGGCAAGAGAGGAAAGATCTTTGGACGGGGGGGGGGGCAGAGGGGAAAGAGCAGAAGCTTAAAGGCTTCCAAAGGGCTGGAAACTAGGCTTTGGAAGAGGGGCTTTATGAATGAATTGTGCCCCCACCCAAAGGGTAAGTAGATGTCTTTTTAAAAGGTATGTGTATTTCTATTTCATGCGTATGAGTATTTTGCCTGAGTATATGCAGACCACATTCATGCAGCGCCTCCACAGGCCAGAAGAGGTCATCAGATCCCCGGGAACTGGAATTTGCCTGCTGGGAACTGAACCCAGGTCCACATACTAGCTAAGGCTGTAAGCGAACCTAGGGCTCACCCCTCACCACTTCCACTAGTCTGGCCAGCTCGCTCTGGGGATCCCACGGGTGATGAGGTCATGGGGCGACCACTGGGCCATCCTCCCCAGTTGCACACTTCTGCTATTTTAAGCCACCAAACTTTTGATGCCTTTTTGTGGTAGCCAAGAAGTCAGTCAGTGCCTAGCCATCTGGGGAACCCAGTGTGTCTGGGGTGACACCATGAGGCTGGGTCTGGGAGTATGGGAACAGCCACCATCCAATGGCAGGTAGGTGGAATATTACTGTTTTCGTGAACCCTACAATGGCAGTGAGGAAAACAGATTGCTCTTGTCCTCATTAGGGTTACTATTGCTGTGATGAAACAGTACAACCAAAAACAACTTGGAGAGGAGAGGATTTATGTGGTTTCAGCATCCACGTCAGTGTTCATCATCAAAGGAAGTCAGGGCAAGAACTCAAGCAGGGCAGGAACCTGGAGGCAGGAGCTGATGCAGAGGCCATGGAGGGGTGCTGCTTACCGGCTTGCTCCCCATGGCTTGCTCAGCCTGCTTTTTTAGAGAACCCAGGACCACCAGGGATGGCACCACTCACAATGGGCTGGGCCCTCCCATATCAATTATTAATTTTAAAAATTCCTCATGGGCTTGCCCACCACCCAATGTTAGGGAGGCATTTTCTTAATTGGGGCCCCCTCCTCTCAGATGACTTTAACTTGTGTCAAGTTGACATAAAACCAGCCAACTCAACTCTTCTTTTTCCGGAATCTCAGCCTCTTTTTTTGTCTGTTTCATGGTTAATGTCTGCATATGAGGGGGGTGTCTGTGAGAAAAGAATGCTGACCAAAAATAAGTTCATCCATCCACCTTTAATCCCAGTACTCGGGAGGCAGAGGCAGGCAGATCTCTGTGAGTTCGAGGCCAGCCTGGTCTACAAAGCAAGTTCCAGGAAGTTCATCCACAGGTGGGTAGGGACCTGAGAGGCAGAGCAGTGAGTTACAAAAAGGACATATGTGACCTTGAATGACAGAAATGGCATCTCCGTCTCTACCCTCTCAAATCTAGCATCTCCTTTTATGTATATAGGCAGAAATAGAAGTAAATTAAGCTGACAGTCTTTGCTATCCCATGATGACGTTCCTAAGCTCTTCCAGTTGCTGCAGATGTCCTAGATTGTACACGGACCATCATTACTTTAAATATAGCATGCGTTAGACTGCCTGCGACATCTGGTAATTTGACATGCTGATAGCAAAGTAAACATGTGACTAATGCGGTTTGTGCTTCAACCACCTTTTCGTACGTGGCTTTCTTTTGTAATTCTATTATTGTTTGTACATTTAAACGCCTCATTTGGGAGAGAGGTCAAAGATTTTGCTCAAGTGGACAAAAGGGTTCATTCCCTCAAGGAGGCTGTGAACTAACCCATGAGGAGAAGCTATTAAAACAGGGTCTGGGTGCACAGCTGGTACCTTGATATCCTTGGGTCCCATTGGTTCCATGATCCCCAAAGATACCAAACTATAGATGTTCAAGTCCCTGTTAAAATTCATTTTTAAATATTTTTTTTATTTGTGTGTATGTACATGTCTGTTTGCCGTACGTGGTGCAGGTGCCCGTTCTGATCAGAAGAGGGCGCTGGGTCCCTTGGTTCTAGAGTTGCAGGTGGTTGTGAGCTACTAACATGGGTTCTGGGAGCCAAACTTAGACGGCTACAGGAAGGAAGTACTCATAAGTGATGAACCATCTCTCCAGCCCCAGATGCCCTAGCCTTTATGTTAGGAAAAAAAAAAAAAAAAAAAAAAAAAAAAAAAAAAGCTATCAGCTGCACACACCCTCCTGCACATTTTGTTGATAAATCATGTCTAAATGACTAAGGAGATCTAATACAATGTCAATGCTATATGGAAATAGTTGTTATCCTGGATCACTTAGGAAATTATAACAAAGAAAGTATCTGTACCTATCAGTTGGTTAGAATCCCCTAGTGGCCTGTATCTCTTTTGGCCTTGCTTTTTTTTTTTTTTTTGAAACACAATCTTACCTAGAAACTTAACATATTCATTAGATTTTTTTAATTTATTTTTATTTTACATGCATTGGTATTTGGGCATGGGTGTCAGGTCTCCTGGAACTGGAGTTACAGACAGTTGTGAGCTGCCATGTGCGTGCTGGGAATTGAACTCGGGTCCTCTGGAAGAGCAGCACTGAGATTCTCCAGCCCCCCATTATATTTAAAAAGCGGGGGGGGGGGGTTCCTGACTGGCTCAGAGGTTAAGAATACTGACTGTTCTTCCAGAGAACCTGAGTTCAAGTCCCAGCAACTACATGGTGGCTCACAGCCATCTGTAATGAGATCTGGTGCCCTCTTCTGCCCTGCAGGCATACGTGCCAGCAGAACACTGTGTAATATATAAATACCTTAAACAAACAAAAAATTTAAAGGCTCCTGACTTAAGTGGTAAGAGGTAAAATGCTGATTGCCCACCAACCTCCTCATTTTCCATTGCTACTGGAGATACGCTCCATTTCAGACACAATTTATTCTCAAAACCATTTTTTAACCCACTCTTTTTGTGTGTGTGTGTGACTCATTCTCTTATTTATTTATTTATTTAGTTAGTTAGTTAGTTAGTTAGTTATTTTAGAAGCATACATATTTGTAACAAAGGAGTTTGTGTACAGTGTTGAAAATCTACAACTTCTTAAATTCACATTTGCGCTTCACCTTTTTAAACAAACATTTATAGCCATTACTTTATACAAATATAGATATGTAAATATATCGAGTTCAGTGATCCTTCAGCATTTTCCACTTAAATGTTTTTTTTTTAACATAAAAACAGGTTATAATTCCAAAGTCTGAAGTTATTTGAAACTGGAAAATATTTTCTCTGTAGAAAATAGCAAAAATGATATAACATTTTCCAATAAGACCTTTTAAGCCAAATAATAGCTGAATTATACATATAAATATTAATTAGATTCTGGGATACAGAAGAGACCTATCTTCATATGTTCAGAGAGCTATGCTTTACTTAAGTTGTGTAAGTGAGATTCCTATTCATCTTCCCCTTCACTGTTTGATTTACGGCAGACATTTTTCTATAGGCTAATCCATAATCTAAAAAGATTTCAGCCTCGTCTCCTTAACGTACGGCCAGCATCTCCTTTCATCAGCTTGATACAGTACAAATTCTTATCCTAATAGTGAAATGTTTTACCAAAGCATGCCCAGTGATTGGGCAAAACCGAAACTTATTCTGAGCCACAGTCATCCCTGCTAGGTAGCCTTACTGGATCTGTGCAGTCTGATTGTCCTTTACTTTATATCTAGAATCCACTTATGAGTGAGTACATACCATGTTCATCCTTCTGAGTCTGGGTTACCTCACTCAGGATGATACTTTCTAGTTCCATCCATTTGCCTGCAAATTTCATGCTGTCATTGTTTTTCTCTGCTGAGTAGCACTCCATTGTGTATATTACCACATTTTCTTAATCCATTCTTCAGTTGATGGGCATCTAGGTTGTTTCCAAGTTCTGGCTATTACAAATAATGCTGCTATGAACATAGCTGAGCATGTATCTTTGTGGTATGATTGAGCATTCTTTATTGAATGCACAGATGCAGAACTAACAGATACAAGGGATCAACTGGCCTTCAGAGATGGCATCTTGAAGAAATGTCTTCAGGGACAGGAAGATAGCTCCACAGGTAAGCATTTTCTGCAGAAACATGAGGAAGGTCTTTGTATACCCCAGAAACCACATAAAAGCCAGACAAGCGTAGTGGCCCATCTGTGATTCCAGCAGAGTAAGAGAGCAAAGATGGAGGATCCTTGGGGGAAGCTGGCTAGACTTTGTCTCCACATATAAGGTGGAGAGTGGTCAAGGAAGATGCCTGCCATCAACCTGCACACACACACACACACACACACACACACACACACACACACCATCCACATAAGTAAAAACATCAAAAGAAATGCCTCTACTTTAATGCTTTAAACCACAAGCTGTTGTCTCTGTATTCTGTGAATGCAGCGGTTAGACCATGCTGCTTGAATCCTCGGGGGCTGCAAGGGAGTATATCTCTGGCAGCTATGGAAACCGAGGAGACTGATGGGCAGTCAGCACTTTACCTCCTACAGCTTAAGTCGGGAGCCTTCCCTTTTATCTAATGCTTTTAGATAAGATTGCATTAAAAACAACAACAGCAAAAGAAAAGAAAACAAGCAAGGCCGTAAAGAGACGTGTGATATCAGGAGATCCCAACCAACCCAGGGCCACTGTGGTTTGTACTGTGTATTGGGTCATGGAAGGAAGTAAGCAGTCCCCACTGAAGGGGGCTACCAGACTGTTGGTCAAGGAGTACCCACAGAAGACAGTATAGGTTGGGTCCTTACCACCCACAGAACCAAAGCAGGAGAGGGAGAGGACGGATGGAAGAAAGGGTGCCTGGCAGCGCGGAAGCCTCTGGAGAAGAATGTAGCCCATCTGTGGCAGGGAGGAAAAAGGAGAACAGACACTTTGACCTCATTCTCTCAGTGCTCTTCCACCCCGCAGATGTGTCTCCCAGCCACCAAGCCCAAGCAGAACCACGGGGCAGGGAATTAACAAATATTTAACAATAATCTCTGAAGTTGGGGGAGGGCGGGAGAGGGCCACTTATTTAGCATTTGCAAATTTCTGTTGGGTGAACGTTCTTGCGGCGGTCACCTAATCCACTCTTGCAGGCTCCAGCGTGCCACTGAGGCAGACCCTATGAGAGTCAGCCCGTCAGGACACAATGCACGACGGAGAAGGATGAAGAGAGGACCAGGAAGAGTGAGTGTGTTGATGTCCTGGGCTGGTGTTAGTATCCATACTGCACCTGCCAATATTCTAAGTCAAGAATCTAATACCTGGACTGAAGGCACCGGTGCCTCTGTCTTCATCCTCAGTGGAACTGCCACTGGCCAGGCAAATACAGAGTAGTTATGTAGAATAGGGAGTCAGTGCATTGGTCATACAGAAGAGAAAAGGGAGATGGGGTGGGAGAGAAAGATCCATTGATTGATTGATTCTGTTCTAGGGTAAGGATGGGAAAGTCTAAATTCTCCCCTACCAAATCTCCTCCAGTCAAGACCAGGGCCAGAAAGAAGCAAGGGGCTGGGGGCTGGGAAGTGTCGGAAGTATACTTCTACAACCTTACCAAGCTCTACAGAATAGGTGAACAGCCTGGGACAGCCAATTGGACCCCACTGAGATGGGAAGGATGACACATCATAAAAGATAGTCAAGGGTGGGGCCACCCTATAATATACCATATGTTCCTGAGCTTAAAGCCCTGGTCTCAGAAGTCACAGTGTCCTCCTGCCATAGCTACATACACGCTGGTGAAGGAGAGGCCACAGAGCTGGTAAACTATTTGTGACCTGTGTGGTCCATTCTGACTGAGCCATCACTGAAGAGGCTGAGATGCTGTGAGGTTTTGGCCAACTCTCTAAGCCTCACTGTAGAAACTAAACCCTGATTCTCTGGGTCACAAACAGTTTTGAAACAGGAACCCAGAAGAAGCACGTGCATCCCAGACCTCTAGCAATGGGTCTGCTGTTGTCTCTGTTCTCCATGCCAATGTCTCATGTTCTCCTTCTAAGATGGGAAACGGGCTCTCCAAGTTTTTATTATTGTTGACAGCCGCCTCTTCCGAAACTCCACAGAGGGTGGGGATAGACAGTCCAAATGAGAAGCCCTGTGCCAAACTCCACATCCCCTCCCCCTGCCGGCCCCCACACCCAAGCTCCAGGCAGCAATCAAGACAAGTAACACATGGAGAGGGTGGCAGGGACTTGGGTTTGATGTGCCAGACATTGCATCGTGACCCAGAGAATATGACAGAGGACAGAGGCTGATCGGAGAAAGGACCTTGCAGCCAAGTAAAAGGCATAGAAAGAAACTTACCTTTCTCCTCCCCACCCATTCACTCTAACCTTCTCATCTTCCTCTTAGAAAATTGCTTTAGGAAGAACACAGTTTCTTTTGATATCTTCCTCTTTAAGGTTTGAGAAACATTCGAATGATGCCCACTGCTGCTTCTCATGGGAAACAAAGGATGCTGGGCAGATCTCCTATCAGGAGCCATTGAAGAGATTTAAAACACCTCGGGGCCTCTGAGCACGTCTTCAACTTCTCTTAGGAAACTACATGACTGAGAAGGTGTTCGCTATTAGTTTTATGGAAGCACAATAGTTAAGATGCACTCAGTCAAGTTTTAACATACACATACACACATACATGTAGCAGGACTTTCTTTGTACTACCAGCTCCCAGATAATGACATGGAGACTTCTTAAGAATGAAAGCTTGGCTTTAGCTTAGACTTGTTCCCAACTAGCTTTACCTCTCCTTCATACTGTACATCTGACTTACTTTGAATCTCTCTGGTGAATCCTGCCTCTCTTCTTCCCAGAGTTCCTACTTCTTTCCGGAAGTCCCACCTATCCTCTCCTGCCTAGCTATTAGCTGTTCAGCTCTTTATTAAACCAATCAGAAGGTGCTTTGTCAGAGACACATCTTCACAGTGTACAAAAATGATTATCCCACAAAACACACACACACACACACACACACGCACGCACGCACGCACGCACGCACGCACGCACGCGCACGCGCACGCACACGCACACACGGCTGCAAGATGGCTCTGTGAGTAAGTAATAGCACTTTCTATACAAGCCCAATGATTTGAGTTCAACCCCCACAACCCACATGGTGAAGAAGAAGGTTACTCTCTGACTTCCTGGCAGCATTTTCATATGTATTTTTAAAAAAAAGAGAGAAGCCAAAATTCATTGCAAGTGAGTAAAAATTCATAATCCATAAATAATTGCAAAAAAAGACATGTAATTACTTTAAAGGTAAACATCTTAACAAAAGAACTCAGAAACTTAGGATGGCATACAAGCAAGTTTAAAGGATTAAGTATGCTAATACCAACATCCTCTTTGAGGATAAAACCATCTCCTAAAGCCAAGATATTTCATTATTTGAAGTTCTCATTAAAGAAGTCAGAAAAAGGAATCAGAATAAAAAAAAAAAAAAGAAACAGCCTTCATTACTCAGAAAAGGGGCAATTACTAACAAACTCAGTTCAATCATTAAAAATATTCAGAAATAACCAAAGTTGTGGGTTCCTTTGGGGCTCACAGTGTGAGGGTTCAGTCCATCTGGTGTGTGGGTGGGGGCTTTACAACAATAATGACACCAGCCATGACATCAGGAGCTTGAGGTGGCTGATCACATTGTTAGATGTGCACTCAGAGTCACAAAGAAAGAGACCCCCACAGCAATTGACGTGCAGAGGCAGGGCAATCTCTACTCTTGATTCCTCCAGAAGAGTGAACACGTGGAGACAGGCATTTTATTCTAACTCAGTTGTTGGCTCTGTTTCCCTCTGTTGGCTGGGGTCCAGCTTCATAATCTTGTTAACTGGATGGTCTGAAAAGAACTGGCCAAACAGGAAAGGGAGGAAGAGAAAGGGGGCCACTGGTCCAAAGAGAAAAGGGTCACTATGCTAGGCCATCAAATTCCTAGAATAGAGCAGTGAGCCTTTGCGTAAACAAAGGTTTTACCGGGTGGACAGGATCCAAACATTTGCATAAAAGTCTTACAAGTTGGGAGAGATGAAAAAGAAATCTCAATTCCTTGTCCTAAACATAAATTTTATAGTACTTGATAGGAAAAACTCATGTTTGGTATTTCTTACAACATGGTGCTTGTGGTCATTAAACAAAGAGAGAGAAATAGTCATGTTCATCTGTCTGTTTACTCAGTTTGAACCCAGCCCATGGGATAGTGCTGCACACAATCAGGGTGGGTCTTTCCTCATCCATTAAGTCTCTCTGGAGCCACCCTCATAGGCACGCCAAGAAAAGTGGCTCCAGATGACTCCATTCCTGTCAAACTGACAATTAAGATTAATCATCACGGTCGTGACATAAAATACATGCAGTTAGCCCCTGAGAAACTGTTCATTGCTCATTAGGGAAATGCAAATGAAAACCATGATGGAATACTAGTGCATACTCGTTAGCATGTCTAAAAAAGTCTTGACCACATTGAGTATTGGCAAAAGATATGGAAGACTCAGAATTCTTACTGCTGGCGGGAATGTAAAATTAGACAAGCATTTTTGAACAGTTGGGCAGTTTGCTAAAAAGTTGAACACTTAACTCCCATATGACCCAGACATTCCACTTGCAGATATTTATCCAAGAGGAAGAAGACCATATGTCCACACAAAGATTTGAAGAGGAATGTTCATTGTTAATCCCAAAGGGTTGAGAATAAGACCATCACCACAATTTAAAAGTGCAATTTGAAGCAAACTTAAATTAAATACTGGCCAGGTGGGTGGGCTACGGCCAGGTCCATCTCTGATTCTCCAGAAAAATGGCCTCAATCAAGTTTTGCAGAGGCTTAAGAAGCCACAACCCCATAATTCACCACATTTCCCATGGTGGGAATGGACAATCAGGGGCAAGCAAACATCCTGACGTACTTCCTGCCTGTGCGTCTCCTGCTTACATCCAGTCAGGTACAAGACTAGGGTACATCCTGACGAGTTTCCTGTCCACGTACCTCCCACCCACATGTGATCAGGCACATCTGGTGCAGAAGGTTAAACAAACTCGTTTAGGGGAGTGAAAACATGTGGCTTGTTATCTCCCATAAACAGTAGCCTCCAGCATTTCTGGAACTATCTGTCCTTGGGTGAGAGGCTTGCAGATCAGAGGCATTTTTTTTTTTCCCATGGATCTCTTAGGTATAGTAATTAGAACTTAAAATGTAACTGAGGCTCTCACTTCATAGAAGCTTTATTTACAATGGCCAGACCATGGAAAAACAAGCAGGTAAATGGGCATCATATCCTATCCATAGCATACCACACAGTGATAAAAGGAGTGAGCTACCAAGGTAGGAAACAGCAGTGGGCTGGGGAGATAGCCCAGTGGATAAAAGTACTTGCCGCACAAACCTTAGGACCTGAGTTCAAACCCCCAGAATCCACACAAAAAGTCAGCCAAGCAGTGCACTTCTCTGTAACCCCAGTGCCCCCACAGAGACATGGGAAGTGGAGACTCCAGAATTGCCAGAAGCTCACTGGCCAGCTGGGCTGGGGCACACAGCAACAAACACCAGAGACCCTGTCTTCAACCAGGTGAAGATTGAGACCCGAGGCTATCTGATATCCATCTAGGAACCACGGCACATGAGTCCTCCCTCCCCCAAACAGAAACAACAGAGACAACTCAGAATAATCACACAAAGAGAGCAAACAAAAACCAAACAAAAGCACAGTAGAGACTGTAAGGTTCTGTTAATTTTTAAAATCCTAGGGAATTCAGACGGCTCTTCTAGAAGCAGATGGATGTCCACCCCAAGCCAGGGGCTGGGAGAGAGGACTTTAAAAGAATAGAAGGGAGTTCTTGAGGTCATGGAAGTGTTTATTAATTTGATTGTGGTGGCAGGTTTACAAATGTGTACATCAAAACTCATCTAACTGAAGCCAGGCATGGTGGCCCACGCCTTTAGTCCCAGCACTCAGGAAGCAGAGGCAGGTGGACCTCTGTGAGTTTGAGGCCAGCCTGGTCTCAGAGTGAGTTCCAGGACAGCCAGGGCTGCATAGTAAGACCCTGTTTTTAAAAAAACAAAAACAAAACAATAAAAAACTCATCCAATTGTACACTTTAAAAACATGCAGCTTATTAAATCAATTATATAGAACTGAAAATATAACAAGTCTAGTGACCTACATGTTTTTTTAAAGGATTTATTTTTATGTGTATGAGTGTTTTGCCTCTGTGTGTGTATGTGCATCATGTGCATGCAATGACCAAGGAGGCCAGAAGAGGGCAACAGATCTCCTGAGACTAGAGTTACGATGGTTGTGATCTTCTATGTGGTTGCTGGGAATCTAACCTGGGTCTTCTGTGACAGGAGCAAGTGCTCTTAACCCCTGAACCATCTCAGCAGCCCTACATATATTTTTACCTACTAGGAATGGCCCATTAGAAAATACAATGGGAAAATGTCTTGTTTGACATACCAACAAAAAATATAATATAACCTATAAAAAATTAATGGTATGTTAGGCATTGTATGAAACAATATCTTTGTAACAGTTCAAATCTTTGACAATACTGTGGGGAAATAAATCTGAATAAACAAGAGGATAAAATATATTGAGCCAGCCAGATGTCTCAATGGGTTAAGATGACAACCTAAGCTCAATCCCCAGGACCCACATAGTGGGAGGAGAGAATTGAGATTCCCACCAGGAATCTCTGACCTCTACTACGCTCACCTGTGGCATGCACACACACATGAATAAATAAAATATTGAATATAAACAAATATTTAAAATACTAATAAAATATTAAACAAAGAAATATTAAAAACATATATATATATATGTATATATATAAGAAAGATCTGAATGAATGTAGTAGACCCACACATAGTGCATCAAAGTGAGTTCCCACTCTGAGAAAAAGGCCACCATATCTGTAGCTGCTAAGAATTTTTATTGCCAGGGCCTCTTAGGGGCTCTTAGGGGCTTTTAGGGGCTCTCCTCCATTGGAGAAAACCACCCCCTCCTAAGCTTACCAGCTCCGCTCCAGAATTTTGTGTCCTAGTGACTGATCAACCATACGGAAGGCAGTTTACAAAGCCCTGGAGTCATGGTTTCAATTGGCAATGTCCTCCACGGGCTTGTAGGTTAGGGCACTTGATCCCCAGGTAGTAGTCACCCTGTTATGGGTTCTGGCTTAACAGGCAGATATGGGCCTCTAGGGGCAGGCCTTTGAGGGTTAGACCTCAGCTCTGGTTTCAGTGTCTTCACCTTGATCTTGGTCTGTCAGCACTACCAAACAAGGCTGCAAGCTTCTGTTCCTGTGGATTTCCACCATCACGCCTTCCCCGCCAAAATAAACCTGTCCTTCCTTAAATCGCTACTGCCAGGTATTTGGTCACATGGTGAGAAACATATCGTGTATTTGGTCACATGATAAGAAATGTAACTAATATGCCTGGTCCTTTTGCCTCAGTCTGGAGCAGCTATGGCAGTCCATGACAGCTGCGGAGCCTCCTTGGGATCTGTGCCCTTGTGAACTCTGCTGTGTTTAGCTGCACTGTCTTCTCTGTCTCCCTCCCTGGGGCCCACAGCTGGTAATCCCAGGGGTTCTCCCTAATAAACCTATTTATGCAAATCTCCCTCTGAGTCTGCTTTCCCAGGGAACTTGACCTACAACAGAGGGTAAAGGTGTCAATTATTCCCCCAATTAAAGTATATACTTACTGCAAGTTCTCATCGGAATAACAGTGGAATCATTTTACTAAGTGAAAATAGCTATAAAAAAGGGGGGGGGATGAGGGAGGGGAGTAAGAATAATGAAGTTCAGCTTGAAACACAGGAAACTAAATTTTATTAGAAAGCTATAATAACTTTGCAGGAAACTAAATTTTATTAGAAAGCTATTATAACTTGAACAGTGTATTAATGATGCCATCATAGAAAAGGTCACAGAAACCATAAGACACACCAGGATCATCTCCTTTTTCATTATTACCATTGTTTATTTAGTGTGTGTGGGGGGGTATGTTGCCACTGGTCACATGTAGAGGTCTGACCTGTGGGAGTCAGTTCTATTCTCCCTCAGTCTGGCATCCGGGCACTGAACTCACGTGATCAGACTTAGAGGTGAGTGTTTTTACCTACTGAGCCATCTTGCGGGGCCCCAAAGGATCTCATCTTTCCGTAGTGCTTTGTGCTTCCCTGACTTTTAAAATGCTGTTCTGTCATAAGGACACCAACTCCGTAGTCCCTTTTCTGTGGAAACAGTTTATTCTTTCACATGGATATTAGTGGTAGTGCTGACATTCCTCCAGCCCCCTACTAACACTAATGAACATCATCATCATCATCATCATCATCATCATCATCATCATCATTTCTGTCCCATACTAAGTCACGATTTCATTTTTAGGGTAGGGCTATCTTGTCCCTCTTCTCTGCTCCTGCTCACTAACACTCCACTTGAGTACGCCCCTGCCTTTCCATGCACAGAGTCCCTTACCACTCAGCTGGATCTTCCTGTCCACATTAGGGGCTGCTACCATCAAAATCAACTCCATATCCACAGGAACAGCACTTCTTATACTCCAGTGTCTCAGTCCCTTAGCCTCAGAGCCAGTAAGCTGCAATTCCCCTGCCTCTGCAATCCATGCTGTGCACCATAGTGGCCCTCTGTTCTCTTGGGGAACTCCTGCCAGCCAAACTGTGGATTCTGACATTTCCATCCATGACCACAGTCTTCTCACTTCCTGCTTTCTGGTGTCTTCTATGTCCACAGAGACACAGAACTCTCACTCGACAGAGAACCCCCAAAAACGTATGTGAACACTACAGGGATTTAGAACGTCTCAATCCCACCTGAAATGTCTTCCTTCTTTGAACATGAATCCACGTGGCTTACAAATACTGTGTCCCATCGTTTAAGTACAGGAACCGTTGTGACCTTGCATCCCAACTTCCCTTAGACTCCCAGGTTCACTCCCAAGTCCTCCCCTACCACCATAAGCTAGCTGCCAAGGAGGCTAGAGGAGCCATCAATTTGCTTCCCTAGGAAGGACTTTCCTTGGCTCTGTCATCATGAAGTTGAAACCGCTGCACTGGTACCCAATGTTCACTGACTCCGCCCCTCCTCTTCCTCTAGCCACACCCATCCTTGCCTCTTCTGTTCCAATCAGAACGGCTTGCACACTGTCTCCAGCCCTCAGAAATCTGCATGTACCAGTCCCTTCATCCACAAGTCCTCGTGGTCACCCTCTTCTTCAGGTGGCACTGATAACGCCTTCCTGAAAATCTTCACAGTCCTTCTACACACACACACACACACACACACACACACACACACACACACACACACACATCCGGGCTGGGCGTGGAAACTGTTTCAGCGTCAGAGTCGGCTACGGGCCTGGAACACCTTGTGCTCAGGGAATTGAGAAGAGTGTCTTCATTATTGCATCATCAAGACCATCACACAACACAGGCAGATGCGGAACCGCCACAGCTTGACTGGATGGGAAGAGGGACAACACAAGGAAAAACGAGTCAGGCTCAGATTCCAACATCCTAGACTCTAGTTCCTTTCTAATGGCTAAGTGACTGCAGGCCATTTTCTTCCTTCCTTTTTCTTTCTTCCTTCTTTTCTTTCTTTCTTTCTTTCTTTCTTTCTTTCTTTCTTTCTTTCTCTCTTTCTCTCTTTTTCTTTCTTCCTTCCTTCCTTCTTTCTTTTCTTTTCTTCTCTCTCTCCCCTTCCTCCCTCCTTCCCTCCCTCCCTCCCTCTCTTTCTTTCTTTCTTTTTTTTTTTGGGGGGGGGGGTTGGTTTTTCGAGACAGGGTTTCTCCGTGTAGTTTTGGTGCCTGTCCTGGAACTTGCTCTGTAGACCAGGCTGGCCTCGAACGCACAGAGATCCACCTGCCTCTGCCCTCCAATGCATACTCAGCCACCCGGCTTGCAGGCCATTTTCTTAAGCTTTCTGATCCATAGTTACTTTCCCTATAAAACAAGCACAGGGATAGCTACTTTACACGATGGCTTAAGGGGTCAACTAGAAAACACATGCTTCTGATAGTCAACAAAGTCTGGCTTTTTTTTTCCATCTTTTTTCTCCTTCCTCCTGCCTTCTCTCTATAAGCATCCTTTATACTTCCTCAAAATTTAGAGAGCAGCAAGAAGAAAAGAAACCATTTACTTCACACCCATCTCTGACTTCAAAGTGTTCCACTCCCTGCCCATGACTCAGTCAGGGCTAATCACACTGTTGCTACACCTTGTAAATAGTTGACCTTTTAACTCGTCTGACAAGGTGAGGTTGCTAGGAAGCAAGCGAATGTATTCACCTGGGTGTGTTCTAGAATCTTCTTAATGAGGAGCCGAGAGCTCTTCATTGAACAAGCCTTAGAAGATGATGGGAGCTCTGGAGTATCTGTAGCCACCCAGCTGGATCCTTCCTGACACACTCTAATGTGACCACTGAGGTCTAGATTCACTTTGGACCAACGGAACAGACAAGAAGTTTCCAATTAATACAGCAATTCAAAATACGTAATGCCCAGCAAAGAGAAGTTCCAAGTTACAATTGTCCATCCTGTCTAGGACTGTGATGATGACATACCTGTCCTGGAGATTATATCCTTACAAAGAGTCAAGAGAGTGCTGAAGGCTGAATGGAGATAAGGAGGGAGCATGCCATAAGACGGTTACTGTTGGAACTGAATAGGAAGGCAGAAATGAAACATACAGAAACAGAGGAGACTCCTCACCCCGCCAGCCTGTTCCCGTCTGCTCTCCCGTCTATAATTCTTACAGAAGCAATTATAGCAATTCTATAAGGAGCATAATCCAATTTACATATCAGAAAACTGAAGTTTAGAGGCATTAGTAACACATCCAAAGTCACGCAGGTCGATATCAATGATATGTCTACAAAATCCTAAATCCAGTCTGTCCAGCCCTGTAGAACATGCTGCTAATAGTTTACCAGACAGTCCCTAGTATAGTATATATAATTCCATATAGATATGGAATTAATCCTCCAAGTGGAATGGACTTAACAGGCTTTATCGAATATATAGCTTTATCCATGGTCTCATGGCAAAGAAATGTTTTAGAAAACTCCAGTTTCTTGCCTAGAAAGCCTTGAGATCATCACTGCATCCCAACAAATAGAAAGCTGAAGACACTCTATTTGTTAAAAGTGAACAAAGGCAAGAGTTAGAAACCCTAAGAGGGAGACCAGTCTTAAAGGGGTGCACCCCATGTTTATGGGGGAAAGGGCAAGAAGAGATCCCACAGCACTTCCAGCAGAGAGAGGGGAAAAGGATCATTTAAAAGCCCAGTCACAGCTAGGGAGGCAGCACTGTCGGTAAATGCACTAGCCACAAAAGCCTACTGGCCAAAAGCCAGTCTTCAGAATTCATGTAGCAAGCAGAATGAGAGACGAGCATCTGTAATCTCACAGGGCGAGATGAGAGATGGAGACAGAAGCATCTCTCAGGAGCTCGGGAGCCAGCTAACCTGCGGTGTGAGACACAGCAGCAGAAACAAGGAAACCCTGCCTCACCGCAGTGCAAGGGGAGAACCAGCTATCTACGTCGTTCTCTGACCTTACAAGCTCACTGTGACAGTAGGTGCATAACTGTGCACATGCACACTTGCGAGAGCACGTGCGCACGCGCACACACACACACACACACACACACATTGCATAATCAAATATAGTAAATAAAAATAAATCATGGGGCTGGAGAGATTAAGAGCACTGGCTGTTCTTCCAGAAGACCTGGGTTCAAGTCCCAGCATCCACATGGTGACTCACAACCATCTGGAATTCCAGTTCCAAGGAATTCGACAACCTCACATAAACACACATGCACATAAAATAAAAATAAATCACAAAAATAAATCAATAAAGCACAAGTACAGTTGTGGGACTGGAGAGATGCCTCAGAGATTATGAGGACAAACTGCTCTTGCAGAGCAAGAGGACCTCAGTTCAGTTCCCAGCACCCCCATCAGGAGACTTACAATCACCTAAAACTCCAGCTTTAGGGAATCTGATGGGCTCTTTTGGCCTCCAAGAGCACCTGTACTCATGTACACACACACACACAATTAAAAATAAAAATATTTAAAACCCAGTCTCCTCTCCATATCTGTAGAGGATGAGTTCTAAAACCAAATACCAAAGATGTGCATGCTCAAGTCCCTTGTAGAAGAAGGCATGGTGCACAAATCCTCCCACATACTATAAATTGCCCTAGAGCATTTGTAAAACTCGTCACAATATAAATGCTATGTAAACTGTTATGTTGTTTAGGGAGTAGGGACAAGAAGGAAGTCTATACTTGAGCAGTATAATATGGTGGTGGCACACACCTTTAATCCCAGCACTTGAGATCTCGTGTCTTTGCTTGGGAAGGACACATGCCTTTAATCCCAGGAAGTAATATGGCAGGGCACAGAAAGGTGTATAGGCGTGAGGAAACAGGAACTCGCTCTCTTAAGACTGAAGATTTCCTGGAGGTAAGCTGAGACCCTTTTGGGTGAGGACTCAGAGGCTTCCAGTCTGAAGAAACAGGATCCACTGAGGAGCTGGAGAGGTGAGGTTGGCTGTGGCTTGCTCTGCTTCTCTGATCTTTCAGCTTTCACCCCAATATCTGAATCTGGGTTTTTTGTTATAAGACTGTTTAGCAATTCATGTTACGCAGTTCAAACTATACAGGGTGAGGAAACAGAATCACGTGTTCAGGTCACAGCCTACCAGTGCAGACTCAATATGAGCCTGAAGCCTGACAAAGGGACACAGAATCTCTGTCACACCACCTTACCAAGTTATTAAAGGCCTATTTAGAACCAGCAAGATGCCTCAGTCTGTAAAGTCCCTTGCTGCCAAACCTGACGACTTGAGTTCAGTCCCTGTGACCTACATGGTGGAAGGGGAGAACCAGCCGCCACAAATGGTCCCCCACACATTCATACTCCCTCAACACACATAAACACAGACTCCTTGGCTTGCAGCTAGCCACCTCTCCCCGTTTCTTCCCATGACCTTTTTTGTGTGTCTCTGACCTTGTTACAATGGAAACCTAGAGTCTGCCCCACAGTCTTTGAGTCTTTGGCCCTCAGTTTATGGCACTGGTTTGAAGGCTGTGGAGCCATTCACAGGTGGAGCTTGGCTGGTGGAAGTTGGTCTCTTTGGGGAGGCAGGGCTTTTGAAGATTATACCCACCCTGGTCCCTGGCCTGCTGTCAGCTTCCTGGATCCCTGCTGTAGGAGCTGTGCTATTCTGTCACATCTTCCCTGCTGTCTTGGACCGAAAGCTCTGAAGCCATAATACAGAATAAATCCTCCCTTAAGCTGCTTCTGCCTGGGTGTCTTGGCCCTGCAGCAGGGAAGTAACTAATACAGTCCCGATGGCTTCCTCCTATAAGAACACCAGACATGTTGGATTAGGGCCAACCCCAACAGCCTCATTTCAATCCTGTCGCCTCTCTAAACACCAAGACTTTGATTATAGTAACTCTTTAGATACTGAGGGTTAGAACATCAACATAAGAGTTTGGGGACAGGGATGGGGACAACTAAGGCCACAATAAGTATCAAAAATATAATGAGGAGGCTGGAACGATGGCTCAATGATTTAGAGTGCTTGTTGCTCTCGCAGAGGGCCCAGGTTCGATTCCCTGCAGCCACATAGTGCCTCACAACCTTCTGTAACTCCAGTTCCAGGGGATCCAATGCCCTCTCCTGACCTCCACATGGGGCACATACAGACATGCAAGCAAAACATTCATACACATAAAATAAAATAAGCTGAGCAGTGGTGGTGCACACCATTAATCCCAGTGCTTGGGTGGCAGAGGCAGGCAGATATCTGAGTTCAAAGCCAGCCTGGTCTACAGAGCAAATTCCTTGATAGTCAGGCTACACAAAGAAACCCTGTTTCAAGAAACTAAAATTACTAAATAAATAAATCTTTAAAATTTGTAAAATATATACAATGAGGTGGAGCTAAAGAGATGGCTTAGTGGTTAAGAGCACTTGGCTGATCTTCCAGAGGACCGTGGTTTAATTCCCAGCACCCACATGGCAGCTCACAATTGTCTATAACTCTAGTTCCAAGGAATCCAATAACCTCTTCTGGGCTCCATGAGCACCATGCACACTTGTAGTACATAGACATACTTGCAGGCAAATGCCATACATATCAAATAAAAATAAATCATAAGGATATATATATATATATATATATATATATATATATATATATATACACACACACACATATGTATCATGTATGTATGTATGAATGTACATATGTATGTGTATGGGGCATTGCCCCATAATTTATTCTCAAATGATCCAAAAATAATAATAAAAATATAAAGTTATTTCTACAGTATTTCCAACTTTTATGTAAACTTGCTCTTGTTTAAAAACCAAAAACATGTTTCTGAAGGTTGTTCTTGTATCTTCATGAAATATCCTGGCGGTGGGCTGGAGAGATGACTCAGAAGTCAAGGGCACAGCCACTCTCACAAAGGCCCTGAGTTCAGTTCCTAACACTGACTCTGGGTGGCTCACAACCACACTAACTCCATCTCCAGAGGCTCTGACGCCCTCTTCTGGCTCCTGTGGGCACTGCACTCACATGCATCAACACACAATTTAAAAAAAATTAACATTCTGGGAGAATTTAAAGCAAGAGAATACTTTTTTTATAAAGAGAAAAAAAATGGAAAGGGATAATTATATCCCCGATGTGTAATTTAAATGACTTTTAAAATGTGCCTCAGTGAATACTTTGAACTTTGGGGATACTGGCTATCTGGCAGCTGATGTAACGGACCACTTTAATAATGAATAGTTCCATTCCAGATCTCTGCCATGATCCTCTCACACAGTTAAGTGTGTAATGTTTTCAGCGCTGATATTTTTATTTCTAAAGTGACATCTTCAATCATCTTAGGATTCTTTTAACAGTCTCCCAGCTATGTGAGCCTCTCACAGTACCACAGAGTAAATTAACTTGCAACAAAAGAAAGGATCTGAGAAAGGAGGCATTAAGGAGGTCTCAGTTTTTGCTGAATTGTGACACAGAACCATATGTGTGTGTACAGTAGCGTTACAGCCAAAAGAGCAAGTAGAGTTTATTAAGCGGGAAGTGGATAAAAACCAGAGGGCTATATCAATAAAGAGACACGAAGAATGACTCTTGCTAGAGATCATCAAGACCAGATGAGGAGGCTTTGGAGAGATGCAGCTCAGTTGGAAGAGTGCTTGCTTAGCATTCACAAAGCCCTGGTTCTGAACCCCAGCACCCCATAAATGGGAAGTGACAGCACTCACTTGTAATTCCAGCACCTGATAGCAGGAGGGTCAGATGTTCAAAGCCAGACTAGGATGCATGAAACCATTAAGAAACAAGACAAAACAAAAACCCTGAAAAATTATCAGTCCCCTGAGACCTTTACCAGCATCCCTTCCCCTCATGCAAACACACATCAAAGGCGGCAGACTTCTTGGTGAATGCTTACCCACAGTGACGTCACAGGCTCCAGCCACATTCTCTGGCCAAATGTGTTCTTGGTAGGAAATGTGTCCCATCTGTGAATTCCACTGCAAGGGAGTTGGGTAAACCGTGTACTATTTTATCTGTCCCCTCCCCAACCTCTGTCATGTAGCTGCTCCTTTTGAAAATATGTCCTTGCATATATATATATATATATATATATATATATATATATATATATACACATATATATACATATGTATATATATATAATTTGTATATATATTATAGAAAGAGCTAATTTTTTTAATTTAAAAAAATTAAAATTTTTGTTTTAATTATGTGTGTGTGTGTGTGTGTGTGTGTGTGTGCATGTGAGTGTAGATGCCCACAAAACCCAGCAGTGCAAGATCCCCTGGAGCTGATTGTATGTTGTGGAATATTACTTTAAGTATGTAAAGGTATGTTGCATTTGTTTATGTTGCAGAATATTACTTTAACTACATAAAGTTGTGTTACATTTGTTTATGCTGCATTTGTTTAATTATGTGAAGATGTGTTGCTGTTTTACTTTGTCTGCCTAAGGCACCTGATTGGTCTAATAAAGAGCTGAATGGCCAATAGCTAGGCAGAGGAGGGATAGGTGGGCTTGGAGGGCAAAGAGAATAAGTAGGAGGAAGAATCTAGGCTCGGGAGAAAAGAAGGGAGAAGAGAACGAGGGAGACGCCCAGGGCTAGCCAGGCAGCTGCCAGACAGACAGATGCACAGTAGGACAAACAGAATGAAAGGTAAAAAGCCCAAGGCAAAACATAGATGAACAGAAACAGGTTAAATTAAGTTATAAGAGCTAGTGGGACAAGCATAAGCTAAGGTCCAGCATTCATAACTAATATTAAGTCTCTGTGTCATGATTTGGGAGCTGGTTGGTGGCCCAGAAGAAAGCCTGCTACTGTTGTAAACTGTCATGTGGGCACTAGGAAGAGAATCTCAGTCCTCTGCAAGAGCACCAAGTGCTTTTCTTTTTTCTTTTAAAAGATATATTTTAAGCTGGGCAGAGGTTGGCACACGCCTTTAATCCCAGCACTTGGGAGGCAGAGGCAGGTGGATCTCAGTGAGTTTGAGGCCAGCCTGGGCTACAGAGTGAGTTCCAGGAAAGGCGCAAAGCTACACAGAGAAACCCTGTCTCGAGAAACAAAATAAAACAAACAAAAAAAAGATATATTTGTTATGTATACAGTGTTCTGCCTGCACACCAGAAGAGGGCACCAGATCTCATTACAGATGGTTGTGAGCCACCACCATGTGGTTGCTGGGAATTGAACTCAGGACCTCTGAAAGAGCAGCCAATACTCTTAATCTCTGAGCCATCTCTCTAGCCTGAGAGCTTAGAGTGTCAGATCGTCTTAGCAGGAATCAGTTGCTGAGAAAAGTTTTGAAAGGACAGTGAGGGGTAGGAAATAGCACCTAGTAAGAACCAGGGCCATGGGGCTGGCAAGAGGGCTCAGTGGAGAGAGATCATATACTGCTCTTACAGAGGATCCAGGTTCAATTCCTACCACCCACATCAAATGACTCACAACTACCTATTTTCTCCAGTTCCAGGGATCCGAAGCCCTCTTCTGGTCTCAAGCACATGATGCACAAAAACTCATATAGACACATATATAAATGTGTGTGTGTGTGTGTGTGTGTGTGTGTGTGTGTGTGTGTGTGTGTTGTTTAAAGAGAAAAGCAAGTTGGAATGTTGTCTCTTTTCTATTCTCAGTGACCATATGCCCAAATACATAAGCATGTACATGTACACATGTGCACTTACATACAACACATACAAACACACACATACACACACACACTAGTCAGGGAGACTGATTAGCCCACATTTGATTCTCTACCTTCTTCATTTTCTAGGACTTAAATCATTCTTTTTCATCTATGTGGATGGCCCATTGACTTCTAATCCTTAACTCAATTAAAATGTTATCTGTCTTTTAAGATTTAATAAAACACCATTTGTTCTAGCAAGTCTTCTCCCACGGCGGCTCCTACTCCCTGTCTCTTTTTGCCTGTCAGCCCCTTATTATGCCACGTGTACTTGGCCATTATGCTATCAAGGTTCAGGTTACTCTAGGGCACCCTTGCTTCTTGTTCTTCTCCTACCCACCTCTCTCTGCACCGCCTCCAACACGCAAGTGCTTAATAAACACTTTCGGAGTTTAACAGGCTCAGGGTTAATGAGACCTGATCTCCCCAAGGCTTTATTTACACATGCTTTTCCCACTATAGTGTTGGAAGGCATTGAACCAAAAATGCATGGGAACAAGCCTCTTCCTGCAGTAAAGTCTCAAAAACATTAATTAGAAAGGGCCTTTGCTATTAAAAAAAAAAAAAAAAAATGAGAGCAAGTCAGAAGGCAACAACACCTTTCTCACACGCCTAGTCAGTTAAAATGGATATGGGTTTGTGCCATGGACTAAAAGCCATGAGCCTGAAGCCCAGCTCCCTGAGGCTTTGTGAGCCCTGACTTACATTTCCTTTCCCACTTGCCTCACATCAATGACATCCAGAACAATGGAGGGAAAAGACCTTGGAGTTGCCCCTGATTTTATCAGTGGCTACAGAAAACCAACCTGGAAACTTGAGTAGGGACCTGGCCAGAAAAGAAAATGCATTTCAAAAGAAGTATGAGTTTATCACATTCATTTGTTATTGACTCTGAAGACACATGTTATTCTATTGACATTGATATTTCCTACAATCCCTTTGGAGGTTCTCCTTGGGGATGCCTGATTTGAGTTATCTAAGATCTTTTCTTTTTTTTTAAGATAGATTGTTTTATTATTTTTAATCATGTGCAGTGTGTATGCCTGTGTATGCGTATGTGCTAGGAACTGAACTCGGATCCTCTTCAAGAGTAGTAAACGCTCTTAACCATCCCTCCAGCCTCTACGACTTACATTTGAATGTCTCCTCCAGTTGAGTAGTTCAGCCCTTCTTATCAGGCTATTCATCAAATGACATCATTTCTGAAATGAAAAGTCTCTGAAATGACAGAGTCAGGACCTCTGGGGACACGTGAGAGGATATGTCCTTGACATTGAGATCTATAGCCACAGTCACTCTGGAACACACATCTGTCCGTCCAAAGCTGAGCTGATGCTGTTGAGAACAACACTCAAACAGAGAACCTGACTTCTTCATGCTTGTTAAGGCAGGCCCCTTCCCTTCCTCTAGAATGGTGATTCTCAACCTTCCAAAAGCTGCGACCCTTTAATATAGTTCTTCATGTGGTGACCCCAACCATGAAATTATTTTCATTGCTGCTTCATAACTGCAATTTGCTACTGTTATGAATCATAATGTCAATATGCTTTCCCATGGTCTTTGGTGACCCTATGAAAGCGTCATTAGACTCCCCCCCCCCCAATAAAAAGAGGTCGCACCACACAGGGTGAGAAGCACTGCTCTAGAACAGGTAAATGACAAAGACCATTGGTGAATGAAGGAGCTGATAAGAATCATGTCAGCTGCAGTGACCACATGCCTCTATCTCAGCACCCAGCAGGCTGAGGCAGGAGGATTGCCACGAATAAAGGCTGGGAATGGAGCATGTAGATCAGTAAGTTGAGTGCTTATCCAGCCAGCAAAAGCCCTATCCCTAGTTGCTTTTCTGTTGTTGGGATAAACACTGTGACCAACACCAACTTGAATTATCCCAAAGGCAGGTGGAGAGAACTGATTCCTACAAGTTATCCTTTGACAATGTCCCAGTGTTCAAGAAAGCTGGTGGTTATATTTACCCACTACTTAAAAGCTCGAGCCTCCCCACCCGGAGCCGAGGTCTCCTCCTGTAAGTTCCTTGAGCTCTTCTCTGGTGCTCTGTGGCATGCCCTTGGGTAGTGTGGAAACTCACAAGCTTTAAGAGACAAAAAGCCAGTCTTCCATTCCGGTGCCTCTTCAGCCTCTGGAGCAGCACAGCTGAGAGCCCGCACTTAAGAACGGAGAGTCTAGTGAGAGAACATTTCCTCTTCAAGCCTTTCCCATAATTCATTCTCCCTCTCCTTCCCCCCTCCTCCTTCCTTCCCTCTCCCCATCCCCTCCCCTCCTCTTCCCATCCCCCTCTCTGTTTTTTCATTAATATGTAATGAAGGAGTCCATAATAAATTAATGACTCTAGGCACGGATGATCAACAACGTGACCGTGAGAAGAGACCAAGCAGACCTCATCTGCCTCCTGAAGAAAGCGTGTCCCCCAGGAGCTCACCCAGCCTGCCAGCAATAAAGAAGACAACAAATCCAATCCCATCTGCCTAAGTCTCCAGGTCTAACTTCTGATTTCTTTGAAATACAGGGGAATATGCCAGGTAACACACAAAATACGAGAAAAACCTATCCTGGGCACCCTCTGGGGAAAAGGCTTGGAGTCCTTCACCAAAGAAACTTGGAGAGAGCGCTAGAAGGAAACCACACATCTGAAAGAAACAGAAAATAAAAATGTCAGCCGACCCATAGTATGTAGCCATTTTTTAGATTTTGATTAAAAAACACAAAATAGCCGGGCGGCGGTGGCGCAAGCCTTTAATCCCAGCACTCAAGAGGTAAAGCCAGGCGGATCTCTGTGAGTTCAATGCCAGCCTGGTCTACAGATAAAGATTCAGGACAGGCACCAAAACTACACAGAGAAACCCTGTCTCGAAAAAGCAAAACAAAACAAAACAACAACAACAACAACAACAAAAAAAAACCACAAAAAATTTAAATGTATGTTATTTAGAAAAGAATTGGACATTTCTGTAATAAATTGATATTTGCTGTAAAGAAATTGTTCATTGTTTATCTAATATGACACTGCTCTTGTGTTTTTGAGACAGGGACTGGTGTAACCCTGAGAGTCTACTGAAAAACAAAAGAAACCCCATCACACACACACACACACACACACACACACACACACACACACAAACACACTCACAGCAAACAAACAAATAAAAACCCACTAACTTCCTAAAGGTCACTGAGGATTCACGCTTGTCATCCAGTACTTGAGAGTACTCAAGGTGGTAGGTAGCATTACCTCAAGTTCAAAGCCAACTGCTTGTCTCAGGACAAACCAGGCTATAGAGAAAGAAATTCTCTGAAAGCAAGACTAGATGGAGAGATGGCTCCATGGACAAAAGTACTTGTTGTGCATACATAAAGGCCTGAGTTTGAGTTCCCAGAATCCATCTAAAAACTGAATATTCAGTGTGAGCATCTGTCATTCCAGTGTCCCTATACGAAGACAGGAGGTGGAGGTAGGAGAATCTCAAGAAGCTCAAGGTCCAGCTAGCCTGGCACACACAGCAGAAAAAACAATAGAGAGACCTTGATTCAAAATAGGGCAAAGGGTGAGAAGCAGTGCCAGATGTCCCCTACCCTCCACATGTGCCATGACACACATACTCTGGCATCCCCACATCTCTCTCTTAGTCTGTGGTAGTTTGAATGAGAATGGCCCCCATAGGTTATTTACTTGCATGTTTAGTCATCAGGGAGTGGCACTACTTGAGAAGGACTAGGAGGTGTGGCCTTGTTGGAGGAAATGTGCCCCTGGGGGTAGGCTTTGAGGTTTCAAAATCACAAGCTATTGTTTCTCTCTCTTCCTGCTGCCTGTGGATCTGGATGTAGAACTCTTAGCTACTTCTCCAGCACCATGTCTGCCTGTGGGCCTCCATGCTTCCTGTTATGATGATAGTGAACTAAACCTCTGAAACTGTACTAAGCAAGCCCCAATTAAATGCTTTCTTTCCTAAGAGTTCCCTTAGTCAGGATATCTCTTCACAGCAATAGAACAGATTGCTTCTCCCTCTCTTTGTCTGTCTCTATCTCTATCTCTATCTCTGTTTCTCTGTCTCTGTCTGTCTCTGTCTCTTTCTCTGTCTCTCTCATACACACACACACACACACACACACACACACACACACACACAGACACACTGTTGGGGGAGAAAGAGTACAGAAAGAAATATATTGAAATATGATTGAAGAAATGGGAACATAGATCAGTAGCAGAACACTTACTTACTTAGCATGTATTAAACTAGGAACTGGATTTAATTCCCACCACCATAAGAGAAAAGAAGAGGAGGAAGAGGAAAGAAAAGAAATCCCCATTGCTGAAGATACCATGCACTTCAAAAACAGCCCAGAGGATCTTAACTGAATCTGACCTGAAAGCCTCTTTCCTGAGGATTAACCCCTCCATGGCCTCTGCATCAGCTCCTGCCCCCAAGTTCCTGCCCTGTTTTAGTTCCTGTCTCAACTCCCTTTGATGATGAACAGTGATTTGGAGGTGTCATCCAAACAAACCCTTTCCTCCCCAAGTTGCTTTGGTCATAGTGTTTCATCACAGCAATAGTGACCCTAACTAAGACACCAGCTATGATGCCTATGAACCCCATCAATGACCAACATGGCACAAAAACCCTAAGAATCCAGTAGCGGTATGTATACCTTGGCAGTTATCAATACTCTGTGACTGGACTTAAGACCACTCAATGGAAAGGAAACCATGCCTGATACCAGAAACCAAGATAAATACTCAGAGCTAGTGAAGTTGGGGTAATTGAAGGAGAATCTACAACCACTGATTTACTAAGCTAGCATAATGCCTAACAAAATTCTGTAAACATTTGTCCTTGTACCCAAAGATAAGTGTAATCTTCACCCTTCATCAAAGAAACTTCTCTTTGCAACAGATAAAAACCATTACACTAAACCACAACCCATCAAAATCTGGAATTGTGGAATCCGATCTCATCTAATACATCTATAAAACGTGCCTACATCTAAGGCTCAGGGAACATTGTGGAAGAGAATGGAAAGATTGTAAGAGCCAGAGGATCAGGATCGGGGAGATTTCTATGAGATTGTGTCCCCTAGGAACATCGGAAGCCACACCTACAAAACTTCACCAACATGACACCAAAATGTGAGCTGACCAAAGATGACTCCCATGAATATGCCAAACTGCCTGGGGGAAATTCCAAGAGGCCTGAACCCTACACAAAGAACTATAGACAACTAAGGAAAAGCTGAGATCGGGGGAGGTGGCCTTCCCCAGGGAAGAGCACATCAATTGGTTGTCCAGTACCAAACAGTCAGCCCTGAAATCATGCACACAGGTAGCATCATACAGATTATAGATAAGAATACGTATGTACACACCTACATATTCATATGCATGCAATAATAATTAGTTTTTTAAAAAAAAGAGACATGAAGTTGAAGAAGGATGGGGAGAGGTGTATGAGTGGGTTTGGAGAGAGGAAAGGGGAATGAGAAATGTAATCAAATTATAATGTCAAAAATGTTAAGACAAAGGACAATAAAGGGGAGGGGAAGAGGGAGGTAAGGGGAGGAAGGCAGGGAGGATGTGTCACTACAATTTTCATCCAAATAACAGGTGGGTGGGATGGGCAAAGCAAAATGGGCCACAGTGGACAGGTGGGTGACGTACTGGTGCTCATTACGCAGGGGGACCTAATTCTATACCTTAAAAATACTCCATAATGAAAGATGTTTCAAAATGTAATCATCTACCCATCCACTTGATCAGTGAGCCAACTCAGTACCGTGTCTTTACTCAGCAGAGAGATAGTCCAGTGGCAGCAAGCAGGCTTCCTAATAGAAGATGCTTTGAGGTTTGAAGATGAAAGGAAGCCATAAAACCACAAGGTGTCATTACCATATTAGAGTCAAATAACACTAAATTGGAGGTCCAGGTGTGAGTACCACTTACGTTAAAATCTGGGACCTGTGAGAATGACCCCGCCGAGAAGCATCCATACACAGTCAAGAGAGAGGACTGATTCAATGATGTTCTTCCCTGTAAAAGAGGCTCTCTCGGGCAGAGCAAATCAAAGGTAAAATTATAGGAGACATTAAAATTCTCATCTGAGTCCCACCAACCATTTTCCTATGCAAGATGCATCTTCAGCCTCATCTGTTCCTTCCTGCAGGATGCTAATAAAACCACGACAGACCGAAGTGTACACAATGACCCTTCCACTCAAGATGTCATGGGACTCAACGGGTGTCTACTCGGTGCTGGGAACGCAGATATGATTTATGTCACGCTGGAGCAGCTTGCAGGCCATTGTGGCAGTAAAATATCTAAAGAGCCAGAGGTGGAACTCAGTTGGTAGAAAGCTTGCCTTGCATGCAGGAAGTCCTGGATTTAAGCACCAGCATGACATAAATCGGGCATAGTGGCGCATGCCTGTAATACCAGTATTTGGGAGGCAGAAGTAAAATAATCTGAAATTCAAGGTCACCCTCAGTTACATACTTGGTTAAAGACCACGAAAGCCTGACTCAAAACAGCAACAACCAAACAAACAAATGACAGAAACAAAAATACCCCACAGCAGCTATTGAGATGGCTCAGCAGATAAAGGCCACAAAGTCAGACAACTCTCAGGACTCACAGAATAGGAGAGAACATTCCTCTGACCTACACACTCATACTCACACCCGAAACACACACCACACACACACACACACACACACACACACACACACACACACACACACGCAGGTCACCTTGTCCTCTATTGCAGGTGCTATTTTGAGAGGCTCTGAAGTGTTCAGGAGGTGGGGCCCAGAGACAGTCAAGGGGACAAGCCCTTGCAGCCTCCATGATTTCCCTGACACTGAACCTGGGAACTTCCTCCTTTAAAATTGTTCTCTCAGGCAATTTGGCCGTAGCAATGAAAAGGGCTGACTAACACAGTGCAGGAGGAAGAAATAAAAAGAGTATCCTTTCCATTGGAATCAGGCTAGCCTGGCTGCTTTTCCACTCTAAGCTTTGGGCCCGCCATCTTTCTAAGGGTCCCAGGGCTTTAAGCATGCTAGGTAAACACTCTACCAAACAAACCCACATCCTAGCCCTTTTGTCTTAGTGCCACAATGCCTACCAGACCCTCCAGCCTGAGAAACCAAAAAGAGTTTGAGGTCAGGGGTCATCTCTCAATCTTGGGTACTAAGACTTCACACAAAGGAAAGAAGAGAAGTGCAGGTTATACCTGAAGGGGAGGGAAAGGGTGCTTTCCTCAGCAGTGGGAGAACAGGCCTGTGTCAGGGTGATGGTCACTGGGGTAGAATGGAGCATTTCCCACAAGAAACCTTCTTGTTAGGGTTTCTGTTGCTGTGATGGAGCACTATGACCAAAAACAACTTATTTCTTGTCATTCTCAGGTCACACTCCAGGAAGTCAGGTCAGGAATTCAAGGCAGGAACCCATAGGTAGGAACTGAAACCAAGGCCATGGCTTGTGACTTCCTCCTCATGGCTTGCTTACTGCCTTGCTCCTCATGGCTTGTTCAGTTGGCTTTCTTATATCACACAGAACCATCTGTCCAGGGATGGCACCATCCACAGTGGGATGGGCCTTCCTCTATAGGAAATTTGATGGAGGCATTTTCTCAATTGAGATTCTTCTTCCTATACAACTCTATCGTGTGTCAAGGTGACAAGGACCAGCCAGGACAGCAGCACCTCTATATCCAAAAGATCAAGACTACCACAGGGATTGTCAGAGAGACCAAAAACCCTAAGAAAGTTTGGACTGGACTGCCCACAGAGGCCTAAATTAAGCCTCAGTTGGAAAGGGACCTTCACTTGGTGGAGCGTGCGCTGCCATTAGGGGAGCCTTTTTACAGGGCCCAAGAGCACCCCAGAGAATTGCTCAAGGCAGCCTAGAGTTTCTGGCTCTCTTGTCAGACTGTGGATGTGTCACCCTTGGACCTGGAGAATCCAATGGGCAGCATGTCTGCCTACAATCAAGAAGCTTTCTAGAGGGCACAGAGCTAGTGAAGTCCAGCAAATGTGGGGACTGGGAATGATTGGAGGTGTAGGGCATGGTGGCACACACTTCTGATCCTAACACTCAGAGGCAGAGGCAAGTGGATGGCCATGAGTTCTAGGCCATCCTGGTCTACACAGTGAGTTCCAGGTCAGCAAGAACTACTACACAGAGGGACCCCATCTAAAAACAAAACAAAATAACAGCTAAGTGGCAGATCAAGTAGGCTGTGTCAAGCATGGGAGAAAAGCTTAACTGAAGAACCTGGAATGGTCCCAAGTTCTCTTTCTGTGGGTTTCTTGAAGAACACACTGAGTTGCCAGATGACAGATCACTGGGAGCTGTGACCATCACAACAGCAAGTGTCCCCCAGAGTCCAGGTGAAAGCCTGGTTTTGCTGATAAGGTTTTAATACACCCTTGTGCTTATATGACCCCAGTCTACCTTGCTAAGCTTATAGATGGGACCTTTTCACTTTCAGGAGTAGATTATTTATCAGTCTGTGCCTCAAGAGTGGTGCAGGACAGGTGGTGGTACCCACAGCCACAACAGGATGCAGAGTCATCCTGTCTGTGCACTGGCACTCAACACACAGCTGAGGACTACTTGCAAAATGGAGTCATCCCAGACAGGACACAGCCTGAGAGCTGATGCTTACCAAAACAGAGTAACTTAGAAGAGCAGGACACTGCCTGGTCTCGACACCACCTTACAGTTTCACCTGCAGAAGAAAATTCTTTAAGAAAGGAAAAACAAATAAACCAGCTCGTGTTTTTAAACTTTGCCTAATGTGCAAACCTTATTGGAAGTTATATCCTCTGAGAAATGTAGCTCAGAAAGCTGTAGACATCTAAGTATGATGTCTTTCTTGAGAAGCCTGAGAATGCCTGGAGCCGGGAGGTGCTATAGTGTGCTGTTACTGCCTGCCTCTCTATCTAAAACCTTAACAAACTCACTGACTTTGCTTCACTCTGGCTCCTGCTCTATGATGAAGTCCAGGATCCTGCTTTACCTGATTAGAGGTCCCTAAGTGGGGAGGAACCATTTCAAGATGTTGGTGGCTGTACTGAGTTGCTCCTGTGCCACCACTGACAATCTGAATGTCTGTGTCTCCCTAAAAATCATGCTCAAATCATAACCCACACAATGATACTGTTTGGAGGTGTGGCCTCAGAGAAGGACCAGATCATGAGGACAGAGCTAGCTGGTCCTTTCTACCACATGCAGACACAGGGAGAGGCGCCATCTGTTGACAAGGCATAGACCCTCACTAGATGCCAACCTTGGACTTCCCAGCACCTACAACTATGAGGAATACATTTCTGCTGTGTACAAGGCACCCAGTTCATGTATTTCGTTCTACCCAAACAGACCTAAACATCCCTTTTCCCTCAGCCTCCTTCCAGAGTTCTCCCACTGACAGAAATATCCATTCGTTTCTTTTGCAGAGCTGTGGCTGACTCATACTTTGCCTCTGGCTACATAGGCCCTCGGTGCTATTTTTCCACATTCAAGTGAGCCTGTCTAGGTGTTTGCTAAATAGATCATTCTCTCCCCTAGAAATGCTAAGCTAAAATGTTGAAGCAATGACTTTTTTTTTTCAAGACAGGGTTTTCTCTGTGTAGTCCTGGCTGTCCTGGAACTCACTCTGTGTATATCAGGCTGGCCTCAAACTTGAAGAGATCCGCCTGCCTCTGCCTCTTGAGTGCTGGGATCATAGGAATGTACCACCATTGCCTGGCTGAAGCAATGATTCTTCCCCCACTTAAAGAGTAGAGAGGGACCTAAGAGGACCTGTGTCTCTGCTTGTCTCAGGCCCTCCTGCCTTGCCTCTTGCACGGGCCTCATTCTTTTAGTCTGGGCTCCTGGCTGCACCTCACCCTGTCCTCCAACCTGCTGCTTCTCCATACCTCCATCTTATGCACCTTGTTTACTGGGCCTTTGACATTGATCCTGCCTCTAGCTTCTCCGCCTCCTGCCATTCTTCCCCATGCCTCCACTCTAAGGCTGATGGTCCTTCCTCTTTGCAGACTCAGCCCTTTTCCAGCTGCAAAAGCCATCCCCACTTGGCCTGAAGATGGCAACTTTGATTCTCATGGCTCTAGCCCTTTTCTTCTTCTTGGGTGGGTTTGTGGGGTTGCAAGCTGTGGTGGTTTGAAAGACCATGGCTGCCAAAGGGAGTGACACTATTAGGAGGTGTGACCTTGTTGAAGGTGGTATGTCACTGTGGAGTGGGCTTTGAAGTCTCTTTTCTCAAGCTTCAGTCAGTGTGACGGTCAGTCGACTTCCTGCTGCCTTCTGGTCAAGATGTAGCACTCTCAGCTCCAGCATCATATCTTCCTACACACTCCCATGCTCCCCTTCATGATCATAATGGACTGGACCTCTGAAACTGTAAGTGAGATTAAGGTTTTCTTTATAAGAGTTGCCATGGTCATGGTGTCTCTTCACAGCAACAGTAAACCCTAACGAAGACACTTGGTAACCTGGCCAAGACAAATGCAAGTTCTTTTATTACAATCTTAATTACTAATATTAGCACTCACATTATACATTATACAGCACATAGTAAATATATCTATATGTCTATCTGCAAATATATGCACATATATATATACATGCATATATAGCTTTACATATATATGTTTACATAGCATATGTGCATATATAGTTTTATATAGCATATATACATATATAGGTTTACATAGCAAAAACAAATTAAAAGAGGCTGTGGTAGAGTTGAAGAGGTTGCATAAGGAGGTTGAGAAAGAGTCTGTATTAATATAATGACCCAGATCAGTGCAGTGAGGAGGCTGCTGGAGTTAGGATTTAAGATTAATGCTAGAGTTTAGCTGGAAGGTGGAAGCCTAAGCCATCCCCAAACAGGAACTAGGGCAAGAATAGAAACAACAGGTCTGGTCCAGGGGGGGCTGATAGGTGAGTGGGCATGCAGGTGAGTAGGCCACAGCAAAGCAGGGGACCAAACCAAGCTAAAGATCCGGGGATAGCTGGGGAGTCCTCTGCTTGCTGGTCCTTTAGGCACATATAAGGTATCTGATGAGAGATTGGCGTGGAGCCATGACATCACAGTGTTGAGTGTCTATCACTTTATGGGGTCCAGGTAAGGAAGAGAGGTATGCGTTTTTCTTGGCCTGGCACATCTGGCAAGTTCTTGGGCCAGGTTTCCTTGATGTGATTTTAGCACCTCCATGTACTCCCATAGTTTTAATTCACCCAATACACCTGAAAGGTGGCTCCCTTTCTACTACCAGAAATACGTCATTTATCAGCCTATGTTAGGTGGGTGGTGTCTGGTGTGCTGTTTGATTTCACCAAAGAGCTGCTGTGACCCTCCTTCAAATTGGACTAAAATGTTCTTTGTAAAATTCAGTCTCCTAGCTGGGTACAGTGGCACATGCCTTTTATCCCAGCATTCAGGAGGCCGAGGCAGGCAGAGCTACATGAATTTGGGACCAGCCTGGTCGACACATCGTGGTCTAGGTGAGCCAAGGCTACATAGTAAGACTTTGTCTCAAAAAAAAAACTAAAATAAAATGGGGTTCCTCAAAGCAATCGCAGTCTGAAAACCACTGTTTTCTGTAATGAGTGACTTAAAGTGGAGCCTGATTTCAACAGGGATCCTGTTGAAAAAAAAAAATGTTAATTTTAGATCAAATCTTTACCACAGGCACTCTTTTGTTCTTTCTTTGGCTGAAACTGTCAGGGTTGCAATTTACAATTGGAGAGTTCCACTGAAGACTACTAGAGGCTTCTTTTTGCTCAGGCCAGAGGCAGTTGTGTAAATGGACATTTCCTGTTCCAACTGTCTGTTCCCAGATACCTAGCAGCTACTTCCCAAATTACCACACTGAGGCTTATATTAATTATAAATGCTCAGCCAATAGCTCAGGCTTGTTACTAGCTAACCCTTACACTTAAATTAACCTGTATTTCTTATTTATCCTCTGCCATGTGGTTCATGGCTTGTTACCTCATTTTCTACGTGTCTTGCTTCCTGAGTGTGTGGCTGGTATCTCTCTTGACTCTACCCTCTTTCTTCCTATCATTCTTAGTTTGGCTTTCCCGCCTAACTTCCTGCCCAGCTACTGCCCTGTCTGCTTTTTATTTGCCAATGCGAACAATACATACTCATAGTATAGAATAGGATTGTTCCAGAGCACAGCTGTCCAGGGGGAAACTTGATGATGACCCCAAGCCTGGCAGAGACAGAATCCAGATTGAAACTGATACTACTGTTCCCAGGTCTGACAGGACTTCAAATGATATCACTGCCTCTCCTGAAGGTCCACTGGTGCCACAACAATGAGGACATCAGCCAGGCGGTGGTGGCACACACCTTTAATCCCAGCACTCAGGCTGCAGAGCCAGGCAAATCTCTGTGAGTTTGAGGCCAGCCTGGGCTACCAAGTGAGTTCCAGGGAAGGTGCAAAGCTACACAGAGAAACCCTGTCTCAAAAAACAAATAAACAAACAAAAAGACACACACACACACACACACACACACACACACACACACACACACACACAAACCACAAAAAAAAAAACAGTGAGGACATCAGCCCTTCCATTTCCAAGAAGACTATGGTAGCTGTCAATCATGCAGCCTCTTTTCTACAGCTATCATCATGACAGCTAGATTAAACAACTTGTGCCTGCTTGGGAAGACTCTGATCCAGCTGCCAAGACCTGGGAGAGACCTCCAACCAGGTGCCAATGCCTGGAAGAGACTCCATTCCAGTTAGGGGGAAACCCTGCACCTGCCATGACTACTGTTTAAACCTGGCTTTGCCTTGGGGAGGTATCAGTGAGGCCATAGCCACTTCAGATGACCTTTATATGATCTCACCCAAAGAAAATGCAGACAAGACTTCTTACAATGGGTCTGGATACTTTGTAGGGGTCTCCAATCCAGTCAGAGAGAAGCCCTCCCCTGCTCTTCTGGTTCCATCTCTGTCACTGTGATAAAACACTCTGAACAACGATTTGGAGGTGGAAAGGATTTATTTTGCTTATTCTTCCAGGTCAAGTCCATTGTCAGGGTAGTCAGGACAGGGACTCAAGGCAGGAACCTGAGTGAAAGCAAGCCTGCTTGCTATTCCATGCCACATTACCTCTAAATATGAAACTCACTCATAGCCAAAGAAATACAGCAGATATCATGATGGATGGCTGCTTTGTGTCTCACAAGTTGGCTCATACTCAGCTAACATTCTTATGGTTCAGGATCACCTGCCTAGGGAATGGTGCCACCCACAGTGGCACCCTCCTGGGCCCTCCTATATTAACAATCAAGATAATCACAAACACAGACATGCCCACAGGCCAATTTGCTCTGGATAGTTCCCCCATTGAGACTCCTTCCTGAGGTGACTCTAGGCTATGTCAAATTGACAGATGATAATGCTAACTAGGACATCTACCCATGGTCAATGGATGCATCCATGACAAACTATATTAGCAGACTCCTCCCAGGAACAGAACAAAGGACCTCCCTGTTTTACACTATCCCCCTACCCCTACTCCTGAGTTAAGGTTCTGGAAAGCGTCCACCCAAACGTTTCAATGCCTTCTTGTAATTCTTATCATAGGTAGAGTAGGCTGAGCTGGTAATACAAAGAGTAGTTAATGCCCAGGGCTCCAGGCACACCCAGTAGTAGCAGCTAGGAGTCAGCCAGGCAGTTCCACGAAGTATATAGGAGCAGAGACTGTAGGAAGCTGAGACTGCAAAGGAATGTGCAGGTGCTGAGAAGATAAGAGAGCTGAGGCTGCAGAAGTGAATGATTATAAAGAGCCAAGATTGAGAAAGAGATGCTAGGCCTCTGGAAGAGTTCCAGAAAGCCACGGAGAGTTAGTTACTAGCTCTGGATACCAAAGAGCTCAAACACCAGGGGTTCCACATCCCAAGCTCAAAGTAGAAATGGCAGCTGCTGGATGCTGAACTGAGACACTGAATACAGGAAAAGAACCTTGTATTAGTGACAGACTGAGGCAGGAAGGCTATTATTATCTATCTCTCTATCCACATTGGATTCTTGCTGTATGGGCTGTAGAGAGCTAAGTTGTACTTCATTTCTCTGGCTACCTACTCAGTTTTGAAGAGGGCTCTAATAGTTTTGTCAATTTTGTACAATCTAGAATAACTTGAGGAGAGAGTCTCAATAAGGGATTTTTTTCTAGATCAGGTTAGCCTATGGACATGTCTGTGGGTATTGTCTTAGTGAATTGATTGAGGTGGGAAGACCCAGTCCATGATGAGTAGGAAGGATCAGTCCCTGAATTTAGGTTTGGATATATGAGTGAAGTAAGCAAGTTGAGCAGTAAGTATGCATATGTTCATTCTCTCTGCTCTTGACTGTGGGTGTGACAGGACTAGCTGTTTTAAATTCCTGCCCCCTGCTTTCTCTTGTGAAGATGGACTGTAACCTAGAATGGACCAGGTATGGTGGCACAAACCTTTAATCCCAGCACTTGGAAGGCAGAAGCAGATGGATCTCTGTGAGTTCAAAGCCCAGCCTGGTCTACAAAGCAAATTCCAGGACAGCCAGTTGCTGTGGGGTGGTCTTTCTGAATACTGTGAATATGTGTTGCTCCCACTGGTTAATAAATAAAGCTGTTTTGGCCTATGGCAAGACAGTTTATAGTCAGGCAGGAAATCCAAGCAGAGGTATTGGGAGAAGAAAGGTGGAGTCAGGGCAGATGTTATCCAGCCACCCAAGAAACAAGATACCAGCAGACCGGTAACTTCACAGCCACGTGGCAAAATACAGATTAATAGAAATGGGTTAATTTAAGATAAAAGAGCTAGTTAGCAATAAGCCTGAGCAACAAACCAAACGGTTTGCCATTAGTAATAAACCTCTGTGTTGATTGGGACCCAGTGGCTGTGGGACAAGGAAAACTTCCGGCTACAGCCAGAGCCACACAGAGAAACCCTGTCTCAGCCCCTCCCCCTTAAATGAACAAACAGCATTGAAACTAGTTCAAGGGGGCTGCTTCCTGTATCCCTAATGGCAGCGTCCTCTGGAACCCAAGCTCCTCAGCAGCTTCTCTTTTTAGCCATCTTGTGCCCATAGACATCACCTACTGATGTCCAGGGTCTTCAGGCTCCTCGGCTCAACCACGCCTAGACTCAAAAGTGCCTTCTGCAAAAAGAATTTCACGTTAAGCCTGTCTCCTCCCCTTACGTATTGTTGGTAGAAATGCAGAGGAACAGAACCACTGTAGAAAATGGCATAGCGCTTCCTCAAAGATTTAAAACTAAGGCCAGCGAGACTGTCTCAGAGAGCAAAGGTACTTGCTGCCAAGCCTGATGGTTTGAGTTCTGTGCTAGGAATCTGCATGGCGAAAGAAAAAAGTTGATTCTTGCAAGGTCTCCTCTCTCCACATGCACTGTGGCATGTATGCAGAACCCTCTCCCTGTCCCCCCCACCACCACCACCACACTAAATAAATAAATGAAGAAGTTAAATGGAAAAGACTCTGAATTCCTGTGTTTATTGCTGAATTATTTGCAGCAGTTAAGACACAGAAGCAGCTTAAACATTCATCAATGGGTAAAGAAAACGTCATAATATACAGGAGAGAATCCTATTCTGCGTCAAAGACTTACTTAATTTTATTTTGTGTGTATGAGTGTTTGCTTGCATGTACGGCTGTGCACCACATGGGTGTTTGGTGCTCATGGAGACCAGAAGAGGGCATCAGATCCCCTGAGACAAGAATAACAGATGGTTGTCACAGTGGCAGAAACCGGGAATTGAACTCAGGTCCTCGGCAAGAATAGCCAGAACTCTTAACCACTGAGCAATCTCTACAGTCCCCCTGTTCAGCTTTGATAAAGGAAAAATCTTGTCTATATATTGAATTTAGGAGACAATGAGCCACCTGAAATAACCCAGACACAGAAAGACAAATATTTTATATTCTTACAGGTGAAGTCTAGGAAATAGGTTCAACTCATGGAAGCAGAAAATAGAATGTGAATTCCAGGGCTGATGGGAGGGATAAATGAGGAGATGATAGCCCAAGGGAAGAAAACTTCAGTTATAGAAGAAGACTGATGTCCATTGTGCAGGTGACCATAGTTAATAACACTGTCCTGTATCATGGAATTGACTAATGAATTAGCTCTCAAGTGCCCTCACCACACAATAGAAAATGGTAAGGGTGGTCGTTTTGCATGCTTATCAGCTAACTGATTATTTCAAAATGTATATGCATATCAAGACTCACTCTTTATACCTTTAACTATGTATAAGTTTTATTTGTCAATTACACCTCAATAAAGCTGGGTGGGGAGGAAACTGTGCCCTCTGCCTAGACTAGCTTCCTCCCCTCCTTGCCAACCTACCCATCTTCCCTTGACTGTTCCCTCCCACAAAAGTCTCTCCTTCTTGTTCTCCTTTAATGCTTAAAAACAGAACCACAATTTCTAACACATAATTATACCCTTCCCTTGTTTACTCCCAGCCTTGTGTATGTCACTGACTAATTTGTGCTCATTAAGTGCAGAGACGGTCTACACAACGCTGTGTGCATATTAGGCTGACTCATTTATTAATTCATCAGGTAGTTTGGTGACTATGCTAGCTAGGCATTTCTCCAGATATCGAGACAGAGGAGCTAAGGCAGCAAAAATAAACAGGATCCCTGCTTGTACAGTGTGGGAAGACAATCAAATTATCATATAAATCAATGTACAATTAATTATACCGGAGAACCTTGAAATACAGTTTTATGATGGTTCCTCAAAAACTAAGTATAGGGGCTAAGGAAATGGTTCAGTCAATAAAGTGCTTGTCTTATACACGTGGAGACCTGAGTTCTGATCCCCAGGGCCCATATAAAAAGAAGACACGGTGGTGTTGGTGTGTGTCTGTAGACTAGGAAATGGTGAGACTGGAGGTCAAACCAGGCAGCTCCTTGGGAGCTCGGGGGTGGGGGGGGGGGTAGAGGAAGGCATTTAGCCTGGCCTCTGTGGCAAAATTCCAGGCCAATGAGTGACTCTGCTTCAAACACAAAAGGTTGTCTCTGACTTCCACACACTTCCATGAATGCACACACCTATATTCACATGTACACACACACACACACACACACACACACACACACACACACACACACATTAAGCACAGCAGTACTATATGATCCAACAATCCCACTGGGGTTATACATCTAAGGAAATAGGTCAGTACATCTTAGAGAGTCTTGCTCTCCCACGTTGACAACAGCCAAATGTGGACCAAATCCAGAGTCCACTGGTAGATGAATGGCTAAGCAAATGTGGCATGTGTCTTCTTTGGTGGGATGTCGTCAACACAATTGTTGTGTGTATGTGGGGGGGGTTCTGTTGCTGTCTTCTTTATTTTGTTTTCAGACAGTCTCACTTTCTACCCCTAGTTGGCCAGGAACAGCTGGCCACAGACTCACAGAGATCCGCCTGCCTCTGCCTCCCGAGGACTGGGATTAAAGGCATGCACAACCATACCTGCCTATTTCTCAACTTTTAAAATGAAGGAAATCTTGGTCTCTGCTGCAGATTGGATGAACCTTGAGGACTTTGTGCCAAATGAAATAAGCCAGTTGCAGAGAGACAACTACTGAACCAATAGGAAGGCTCCATGGATAAAGGCGCTTGCAGCCAGGTCCAAGAACCTGAATCTGATCCTAAGGACTTGCATGAAGGAGGGAGAGAGTACTGACTACCACAAATTGTTTCCTTTGGCCTCCCCACAAACAGACACAAAGACACACAGACACAATACACACACACACACACACCCCTTCTGATTCAGTGTGTTTGGCATGAGATACATACACATACACACACACATACACACGCAGCATGTATGTGTATGTGTGTGTATATGGTTGCACACATGCTACAGAGTGCATGTGGAGGTCAGAAGACAATGCTAGGGAGTCAATTTTCTTCTTTTACCGTGTAGGTTCCAGGGATCAAACTTGGGTCATCAGGCTTGAGAGCAGATACCTCTTCTTAACCTGTTGAGCCATCTTTAAATGATGCATTTCCTCCAAGGCTTTCAACAATAAACCACAGGAGAGGCCACTTCTGTGAAATTCTCTTTATTGATGCTGTCAGCCTCTATCTTAGTCAATCCTCTATTGCTGTGAAGACACACCAGAACCATGGCAACTCTTATCAAAGAAAACATTTAATTGGGGCTGGTTTATAATTTCAGAAGTTTAGTCCATTGTCATCATGGTGTGACAAGATGGCCTGCAGTCAGATATGGTGCTGGAGAAGTAGCTGAGAATTCTGCATCTTGATCTGCAGGCAACAGAAAATGAACCATGTCACTGGGCATAGCTTGAGCAAATGAAACCTTAAAGTCCAACCCACAGTGATACGCTTCCTCCAACAAAACCACACCTCCTAATAGTGCCACGCCCTTTGGAGGACATTTTCTTTCAAACTACCTTAGCCTCCAACTTAACATTACTATTAATTTGATATTCATTTACAGAGTTAGAAACTGAAGTAATGTATTTCAGGGGGGATTCACCACCTGAGGTGGCTAGTCAGCTTCACACAGCTAGAGTCATAGAGAAAGGAACCTTAGTTGAGAAAATGTCTTCATAGGATCTGGCTGTTGGCAAGCCTGTGGGGCATTTTCTTAATTAGTAATCAACGGAGAAAGGCTCAACCTACTGTGGGCAGGGCCACCCTTGGCTGGTGATTTTGAGTTTTATAAGAAAGCAAGGGGTTGGGAATTTAGCTAAGTGGTAGAGCGCTTGCCTAGAAAGCACAAGGCCCTCGTTTCAGTCCTCAGCTCTGAAAAAAAAAAAGAAAGAAAGAAAGCAGGCTGAGCAAGCCATGAGGAGCAAGCCAATAAGCAGCACTTCTCTATGGCCTCTGCATCAGTTCCTGCCTCCAGGTTCCTGCCGTGATTGAGTTCTAGTCCTGACTTCCTTCAACGACGGACTATGATGTGGAAGTATAAGCCAAATAAAACCTTTCCTCCCTGAAATTACTTTTGGTCATGGTTTCATCTCAAAGCAATAATAAATCTAACTAGGGTACCACCTAAGGAAGATAAGTAACACAGGCAAAGATTCATCTTTACATAATGTGTTTATTTTAAAGTACATCACAGACAAAAGACCCACTAGAAGCCCCCAGCATGCTTGAGATTATACTCTGTTTCCTTTTGTCTGGATAGACACATGAAAGTAGACACAGGCCAATAAAATGAATTCTTGGAAAGACAAGAGCTTAGCATGAATCATGGCTTGTTTGTGTGGTTAGTTTTCTTTGTTCATAAGGATTCATTTATTTTTATTTTTTATGTGTTCGCATGTATGTATGTGCATCATGTGCATACCTGGTGCCATCAGAGGCAAAAAGGTGTCAAATCCCCTGGAACTGGAGTTACAGACAGATGTGAGGATGGGAGGAATCAAACCAAGAGCAGCCAGAGTTCTTAACCTTGGAGCCATCTCTCCAGCCCAGCTTTGTTTGTTTGTTTGTTTGTTTGTTTGTTTGTTTGAAGCAGGGTCTCATGTAACCCATGCTTGTCTCAAAATCACTGTGTAGCCAATGAAGACCTTGAATTTCTGATCCTCCACCTCCCAAATTCTGGGATTACAGGTATGCACCACCACACCTAGTTTTGAATGCTGCCTCTTGAACCTACCTTTCTGTACCCTGGAATTGCTCAAGCCTACAAGCTTTGCAGGGTTTTCTGTCCAGTTAAGGCTGCTGAAGGCATGGTAAGACACATGCAAGAGCAGTATGCAGGCTCACTAGCCCAAGCTACTGCAAGGAGTTCCCAGGGGCAGCTAAGAGGCTCACTGCTCTTGTGCTGGTGTGATGGATCTCCTGGTATTTTGTCAAGTCCCTGGAGTTGATATGATCATGGAAGGGCTATACAACCAGACACAGACATTCTCCAGGGCAGGGGTGAAGGTGGTAGGGGTAGTCTACACAACCAGCTCCACCCAGGCTAGGCAAATAGGTCCCTACTGCTCATCCAGAAGGCATTCCTTCTGTGCCCACTGCCTTTTCTTCCTAGCCTGCTTGAAGTGAGTATGACGCTGGGAAATTCATTTCCAGTCCAGATGCTACATGGAAAAGCATAGGCCTGGTTCTGAATCTTTGTGCTCTGAAGACAGGCTTGTTTTTGACCCCTGATTCTCAGGCTCGGGTTGGAAGTGTAAGGGTTGTAGGGTCATCCCACAAAAGACCACTATCCACATATGCAATCAACAAGATCGTTCATTATCTTGAGAGCAAGAGTTCTAGCATGCTGAGAGCACACATCTGACACAAAGCAAAATGGCGACCCCAAGAGAGACTCTTTATACATGGCTACAGGAATTCCAAGGAAGTTAGGTCATTCTATCCATGATTGGCGTAAGCAAGTGGCAACTATGTTAGTACATTTCTAAGTGGCTAGGGCTAGCAGAGGCTGGTGAGGACTACAGTTTTACCATCTTTGGGCAAGTTTAGTCAAGTTTCAAGGTAGAGGATTTGTCCCTATTTGGTCATTGCCTTGAGATACTGAAGAGGACGGCCCAGGCTTGGTATGTGCTATCTCCCTTGTCCCTGCTGTCATGGGCATTAAAGATTGATGGTCCATTGTTCATGGTCCTTTCAGAAACTGCTTGCTCAGTCTAGGGAAACTGAAATTGAGGTCTAATCTCTGATAGAAGACTGAGAATCCTGTTATGGCATCTGCTCAGCTCTCTCAGAAGGAGAGGATAAAAGGAACCCATTGTTATGTAACAGTTTCCTTGAAGACTGAAATATTTCTTCCTTTGGGGAAGCTCCTTAAGCAGGAAGGGAAACAATTCAAAACAGCTTTAGGAAGTCCCTGAAACTGACCAGAATCAATAGGCCCCTCCCCACAAGAATAAACAATAAAAACTGAGAGTTTCCCTCAGACAAGACAAGCTGCAAAGAAGATTAGAAGGCAAGATCAGCTTCCTGGAAGAAGCAGAGACTAACCAAGGTGCCTGGAAGTGGTTGAGACCAACTGAGGCACTTGGAAAGGACACTCTTCAACCTAGTGAGCTGCCTACAGGCTGTACAGTGTACTCCAGGTTTCTAGCTGCAGTGGGCTGTAAACAGACATTTTCCTGTCCTGACTGCTTAATCCCAAGTAGCTGACAAAGAAGCTTAATATTATTTACAAATGCTTGACTGATAGCTCAGGCTTGTTACTAGCTAACTCTTACACTTAAATTAGCCCATAATTTGGCCAGGCAGTGGTGGCACATGCCTTTAATCCCAGCACTTGGGAGGCAGAGCCAGGCAGATCTTTGTGAGTTTGAGGACAGCCTGGTCTATAGAGCAAGATCCAGGACAGGCACCAAAGCTACACAGAGAAACACTGTCTCAAAAACAAAACAAAACAAAACAAAAACAAACAAACAAAAAAGTAACCCATAATGCTTATTTGTGTTTAGCCACACAGCTTGGTACCTTTTCTCAATACAACTTTCTCATCTTGCTTCTCTGCATTTGCCTGATGACTCTTTGACTCCGCCCTTCTCCTTCCCATCATCCTTAGTTTGGTCACCCCACCTATACTTCTTGCTTGGCTACTGGCCAATCAGCATTTTACTAAACCAATTCGAGTGACAAATCTTTATAGAGTATAAGAGGATTATTCCACAGCAGTGGGCTTTGGTGATGGAGCTGTCTTTGAGTTGTTTCTGCTTCTATAAATAACTCCTTCCCTTCCCCATGCTCCTGTAAGTAACCACTGCCCCCATATTCCTGTAAGTAACACAATAAAGCTCATTGGTTCACCATATGGTATCCGTACTTTGGTCAGTTGTGGGATCCCTATCTGGGGTGAGTAGACATGTGTATTGTGTCTCCTCAGGAAAAGTTTAGTCACACAACACACATTCTACCGAGGGAGAGACTTTCAGTACTTAAAGCCAGGCTGAGTGCCACTGAGTTTAATAGGAGTCACCACTAGGAAGAGGTTTTGCTCACCCAAACTGTCAGACTTACTTAGTGATCAATCCTACAGGAAGTCACTCTGGGAATGAGCTCTTGACTTTCCAGTAAAGCAGTGAATTCACAGGTGGAGAGTACCCATGAAACTAGGCTGGCAGATCCAGCAATCCATAGCCAATTTAACCCACAGTCCTGAGTTCAGGGCTGGGAATGTAGTTAAGATGGTAGAGTGTTTACTTAGCTCCCAAGAACCCTGGGTTCTGTCCCCTCTATGGCATAAAGTAGGCTGGTGGCATACACCTGTATCAGCAGTAAAGATGTAGAGTCCAGAAGATCAAAAGTTCAAGGTCATCTTTGAATACATAAAGAATTCCAGGCCAGACTGGGATGTATAAATCATATCCTGTCTTGAGTGGGGGAGGTTCAGATCTCTTTACTTTTTGAACCACTGCCATTTCCTCTACAAAATAGCCACATTGTCTAAGCATGGTGGCACATACTTTCAATCCCAGCACCCAGAAGCAGAAGCAAGTGAACCTTTGTGAACACAAAGGCAACCTGGTCTACAGGACAGCCAGAGTTACGGGATGAGATCCTGTCTCAAACACACAAATAAACAAAGCAAAATAGCCACACATAGTTTATCTTAAAGCAGTGGTTCCCAACTTTCCTAATGCTTCAGTCCTTTAATCCAATTCCTCATGTTGTAGTAATCAACCATAAAATTATTTTTGTTGCTACTCTATAAAGTTAATTTTGCTACTGTTATTAGTCATAATATAAATATTTATGTTTTCTGATCGTCTTCAGCAACCCATGTGAAAGGTTCACTTGACACTCCCCACATGACCCACAGGTTGAAAACCACAGCCTTTAAGGTATAATGAAAGGGTTATCTGCCAGACATACCTTTAATCCCCGCGCTTGGGAGGCAGAGGCAGGAAGATCTCTGTGAGTTCAAGGCCAGCCTGGTCTACAGAGCAAGATCCAGAACAGGCACCAAAACTACACAGTGAAACCCTATCTCGAAAAACCAAATAGATATAGATATAGATATAGATATAGATATAGATGGATGGATGGATGGATAGATAGATGACAGATAGATAGATAGATAGATAGATAGATAGATAGATAGAAAAATAAGTAAGTAAGTAAAAGGGTTATCCATGTCATTTAGGGGCTGAGACAAAGATTTTTTTTAAAAATATCCTTGGGTTTTTTTTTTTAATTTCGATGTTTTTCTCATTAATTTTTCTATATTTTATCATCATCATCATCTTAATTATAGACAGGGTCTCGACTATGACAGGTAGCCCTGGCTGTCCTGGAACTCATCTTCTCACTATGTAGACCAGGCTGGCCTTGAATTCATAGAGGCAAGCAGTTGCCTCTGTCTCTGCTACCACACCTAGCTTTTCTGAGTTTGTTTTTGTGAACACTGCATTAAAAGATTATGCACATCCACTACTGAGCTGGGGTGCTTAAATTTTTGCACACTTCACTTCATTTTACCCTGGTTCAGAGTCTTAATAATTTAATAAAGCTAATTTGCCAAGGCCCCTATAGCTGGTCCATTGCGTTTGTGGAAGGAATGTAGAACGCATAGAGGGCTGAAAGAGTATTGACCCGTAACTGTGAGCTCACATGACCTTCCCACCCTTCAGATAGCTGGAACTGCAGATGTATGCCACCATGCAGCTTACAGGGCATTCTTCCACACAAGCTCATTTAACTCCTTCATCCCACTCCTATCCTGATCCAGTGCAGATACTCCATTGCCTCCAACCGGCATGCCCAGCAGCACCATGCCTTCAGCTCTGAGGCATCTTCCCGCTAACCTTTCTGGGATACCCTCATATGAAGAAGAAGACTGGAGTGCCAAGCCATGGGGGCAGGAGACAGAGATACTCCTGTGGGCAGAACCCTGAGACAAACAGGGAGGGAACCCTGCTGTGTCCTAGCTTGGGGAACTGTTGGGGGCAGGCAACAGACATACCAACACTGGGGAATGGTTCCAGAGCACTGGGCGTGGTGATTCAGTCAAAGCTTGGTCTCTGGTTCGGAGGAGAATGGGATGAAGGGAGAAGGGGAAACACTAAACACCATGAGCCAGACACTGGAATTCTTGTCTGTTTCTCTATGGAGACCTGCTTTCTTTTTAAACTACGTGTATGTGGAGGTCAGAGAAGTTGTGCACATGAGTGCAGGTACTCTCGGAGGCCAGAAGAGGGCATCAGATCCCCTAAACCTAGAGTTACAGGTTGTTGTGAGCAGCTTGATGAACTGCAGTCCCCTGCAAGAGTCAGACATGCTCGTAATTGCTGAGCCATCTCTACAGCCCCTACCTGTTTTGTTTTTGTTTTATTTTGTTTTCTGATATTGAGGACTGTAGGCAAGGGCTCTACCACTGAGCCATATCCCCAGGCCTTTCACCGAATTTCTGTACATGTCAGCTTCTTCTTCAAAAGACAAAATAGTATCAAATTTTAATTTTCTTAAAATGACTTCAAGTTTATCACCAACTCTGACCAAAAAATAAATTAAATTTAAAAAAAACAGTATTTAGAGTTCAGTAGTTTAAAAAGTAACTCCTCCTTATATAAGGATGATACAGGGCAAATCTAGGCCCTCTTTTGAGGTTCTTAGTCTCATTAATAATAAATAAATAAATAAATAAATAAATAAATAAATAAATAAATAAATAAATAAGTGAGTAAGTAAATAAATAAATAAATAAGAATGGACTCATAAACAGAAACTCAAGAACAATTTTACTAGAGTTTAAAAGAAAATTTCCCAGGACAGGCAAGCTGTAAATCTCAGTAGCTGCCAAAGGAGGACAGAGAGAATAAAGCCATGCCATTTAAGCGGGCATGATGGTAGATAAGCAGCCACAAAGGCAAGGAGGGAGCCTAGTGTTTTAATGTTTCTATTGCTGTGAAGAGACAACATGGCAGGGCGGTGGTGGTGCACACCTTTAATCCCAGCACTTGGGAGGCAGAGGCAGGCAGATCTCTGTGAGTTCAAGGCCAGCCTGGTCTCCAGAGTGAGTTCCAGGAAAGGCGCAAAGCTACACAGAGAAACCCTGTCTCAAAAAACAAGAGAGAGAGAGAGAGAGAGAGAGAGAGAGAGAGAGAACATGACCATGGAAACTCTTATAAAACATTTAATTGGGGTGGCTTACAGTTTCAGAGGTTTAGTCTGTTATCATCATGGTGTGACACAATGGCGTGCGGGCAGACATGGTGCTGGAGAGGGAACTGAGAGTCCTACATCTTGACCTACAGTCAGCAGGAAGTGAACTGAAAACATTGGTCATGACTTGAGCGTATATATACGGTGAGACCTCAAAGCCTGCCTCCACAGTGACACGCTTCCTCCAACAAGGCCACACCCACTCCAACAAGGCCACACCCACTCCAACAAGGCCACACCTCCTGATAGTGCCACTCCCTGTGAGCTTATGGGGGCCAATTACATTCAAACTATCACACCCAGAATGTTGAGAAAACCCAAAGTGTTATGGAAAGCATGCTTCAAAAAGAGATAGAAAGACAAATTCAGAAGAGCAGACTGACTTAGGACCCTACACTGTGGACTAATTGTTCTGCCTCTCTCTTTAGCAATGCTTACAGTGAGCTTACCTTCCTATGGTTGGTCCCTTAGCCAAGCTTTTGACTAAGTCCAACCTAGTCCAACCGGAGTGCTAAGTCTCTACCCAGGCTGGAGATCCTCTTCTCGATACCTGAAGGAGCTTTTTATTTTTTCCTACTCTAATAGCATGTTACAGATGAGCTGTGTTTGCTGAACAGAATTAGAATTGGTCTTGGAGCAGGATAGGTTCAAGCAGAATGGATAACAAGCTTGCTTTTTGCCAAGACTTTTAATGGAATTCAGCTACTGGGTTGGTAGGAACCTACTTAAATTCACCTCCACTTCGGCTCCTCTGGCTCATTTCATCTTTCCAGTGTGTCCCCTTTACTCCACATTACTCTCCTCTGGGAAGGCATCCATTACCAAGTCCTTGCTATACGCCATGTCTTACATAAAGAACTTGTTTGTGGGGCTGGAGAGATGGCTCAGAGGTTGAAAGCACTGCTTGCTCTTCCAAAGGTCCTGAGTTCAATTCCCAGCAACCACATGGTGGCTCACAACCATCTGTAATGAGTTCTGGTATCCTCTTCTGGCCTAGAGGGATATGTGTAGACAGAACACTGTATACATAATAAATAAATAAATCTTAAAAAAAAAAAAAAAAAAGAACTTGCTTGTCTGTGGTCATATACAGCACTTAAATCATGCTGTGCATGACATCATCATGGTCTTACTAAACCGAGGACACACACCTAGCACCACCCCACCCCTGAAATCTAACACACCACCAGGGTTTGACTGGACCCTTAACACTCCATCACCTTTCTCAGACCCTCACCCTGCCTACTGTCTACAGTTCCCCACTTAGTTCTGTGAAAAGGAGGTTGAAATAAATTACAATCTCACAGAATGCCATGACCTTGAACTTGCTACACCCAAAAGCTGTCATTGTTTCCACCGTTTGGTTCAAAGGTCAGAAGTTTATATTCAGTGTGAAAAGTGATGTTGCTGCTCCATATTCCAATTATTCTGGGTCTCTTGAGACAAGAGTATTTATTGATTCACTCTATAATCATCAGCTAAATTAACACAGCTCAAATCCTGTTGAGAAGACTGTTAGCTACTGGGCAGACCCCTCGTGTGGAGTGGTCCCCTTTCCTTGGAACTGCTGAAAAAGAAAACGCTCTGGTTTTGCAGGCAGTGACTATGAAGGGAGTCATGCACAGGCCTGGTGGTTCTTTTCAGAAACAACAATGGCTTATTTGTTTTCAGTTCAGAGGGAAGCCCTGTGTGCCTGTGTGGGGGAAGACAGGGGGGAGGGAGGGAGGAGGGAGGGACAGAAGGAGGGACAAAAAGAGCATGCGTGTGGTGGGGGGGGCGAAGAGGGGGGATGCTGTTTCTTCCTTTCGGTCTGGGATGGAAAAACACATCATCACTCCGCCTCAGTTGAAGATGGGAAGACACTGATGACAGTTCTGCGTGGGGGTGGGAGAAACACAGAAGGGAAGAGAGCTATATTCTTTCTCCAGAAAAAAAAAAGCCATGTGAGAGCCTGCAATCTGCCTGCATTATCTGTCCTCTCCCTTTTCCCTTTGCCTCAAGACCCCAGGTTTTATTTAGTCAAGCAGGTGACTTTTCAACAGACTTCATTTTTCAGCCTCTCCTGGATCGGTGTCCTCACCCATAGCATAAAGGGGCTAGGAGTAGCACTAATTGGAAGATTCCCAAAGGAGGCAGCACCTGTCTCAAATAATCTCAGTCCAGAAGAGGTGCAGCAGATATTCTCCACCCCCCTGACACCCTAGCTCTGCTACCCTGCTGGATGTCCTGTCTCTAATGTCCTTTGATTCTGTTGATATGGCAGGGTGGATTGTGCAGCAGTTTCCTCACAGGTTAAAGCCTTCCATCTTGCAGGGATATTTCTGAAGACATAGGATGGAAAAGGGATGTTGCCGGTGATGGGTGGCCTTGTCAGAGGAACAGCATGTGGCAATTTAAGTTCAAGGTGTCAGCCCACCAGGAGGCAACTCCCTGATGGGTGAATCTCAGATAGGCAAGGCCCTGAGAGCCCAGACCCCAGAATGTCTTTTGCTTCTGCTGTGCCTTCACATGTTTGCTGCCGCCGTCTTTCTCTGGTATCTGGCATGGTGTGAATGGGTGTGGGGAGATCCCCACTGCCTGTGATGTAGTGTGTTTATCGCATGGAAACACCCTGTTCTACTGGGCATTTTTACCTGTGGACTACTATGAAGATGATTTCTTCTTATGCTGTACTGTCTAGCTGATAATAATAATGTTAGTTTATTAAATAGAGTTTTGATGAGAAAAAAATAAAACAAGGAAGTGTCACACAGCTAGAACACATGAGTTTCTGTTGAGGAGCCATATACACTGTGGCTTAGGTTAATGATTAAAAAAAGCAACTGAGCCAGGTGGTGGTGGTGCATGCCTTTAATCCCAGCTTGGGAGGCAGAGCCAGGCTGATCTTGGTGAGTTAGAGGCCAGCCTGGTCTACTGAGAGAGATCCATGACAGGCACCAGAGAAACCCTGTCTTGAAAAACCAGAGAGAGAGAGAGAGAGAGAGAGAGAGAGAGAGAGAGAGAGAGGGGGAGGGAGGGAAGGGAGGGAGGGAGGAAGGAAGGAAGGAAGGAAGGAAGGAAGGAAGGAAGGAAGGAAAGAAAGAAGGAAGGAAAGGAAAGGAAAAGCAGCTGAATCCCAGTAGCCCAGCTGGTTTAAGTTCTAATCTTAATGCTGAGAAATGTGTTCACAGGTTTCAGGTACAACACAGCTGAAACAAAGCTTTGGAAATAACTTAAAGTTAGACTAAGATGTTTCTCTTAGATAGTTTTGAGGTGAAAAACCCAAGAAGACAATCTAAAGTTTAAAAAAGGCACATAGCTGAGTGAGGAACTCTTTAAGGTCAGGGGACAAGAACAAAGCAGCCCAAGTATTAGCTGACGTACCTTTCTTGCTAGGATTGGTTGATGACCAGAGATAATTAATTCCTTATACCCATTTCTGCCCTCAATCTCCTGACATAAAAACAAACAAACAAACAAACAAAAACTATTGAGGAGTGGGTATGTGCCCTAAAGATTTAAAGGAGAGCTGGCTGGTTCTTTTTCATATATAAAAGTTTAGGTTTGTGATTCCTTTAAGATTCCTTATAAGATTCCTTTTCAAGATAAGTAATAAAGTAATTGGCCCTTTCTTTGTAACTGCAAATCTGTAGCCTGCCAGTAAAAGACCTGACTGAGAAGAATGCCTACAAATGAATGTGTGTGGGTTCCTCATATAACTTGTTTTTCACCTGTAATATGTAATATGTTTAATCATGTAAGGGACACGGAAAACATGCGCGGGTTTTTTTGTTTGTTTGTTTGGTTGGTTTTTTTGTTTTGTTTTGTTTTGTTTTTGTTGCTGCTGTTGTTGTTGCTTTTGTTTTCTTTTTTGGTTTTTTGAGACAGGGTTTCTCTGTGTAGTTTTGTGCCTGTCCTGGAACTTGCTCTATAGACCAGGCTGGCCTCGAACTCACAGAGATCCACCTGCTTCTGCCTCCCAAGTGCTGGGATTACAGATGTGTGCCACCACCGCCCGCCCGGTGAAAACATGCTCTTTTTTTTTTTTTTATTGTTTGTTTTGTGTTAATTATAATCATTCACTTGAAAAAACAGAATGCAACCATGTTTTAATTCCTATATTGTTTGAAAAATTTTGTTAGGGTATAGAAGCTGTAGAAAAAAAAAGTATACAGTAGAAAGAACATAGGAAAAAAACCCAGAGTAATAGAGGATAAAGAAGAAAACCATCAAGAGAGAGTGTGTCGTCTTCCCTAACGCTCTCAGATAAAAAAAGTCATAGTAATGTGGGCACTCTGTGGATTCCCTTTGAGCCCTGCACTGCTAGGGGCTGGTCCCCCAGGCAGCAATAGGTATTTGAAGTAACAGGATATTTTAGGGCAGGCTGTTTACATGGAGGTGAGATAACAGGATGTTTTGGTAAGTAAAACACTATAACGGGGCTGAAGGGATGGCTCGGTGGTTAAGAGCGCTGACTGCTCTTCCAGAGGTCCTGAGTTCAATTCCCAGCAACCACAGATCTGGTGCCCTCTTCCGGCCTGCAGGGACACATGCAGACAGAATACTGTATACATAATCAATCAATCAATCAATCAATCAATCAATCTTTTTTAAAAAGAATTAAAAAAAAAAAAAACCACTCTAACCTAAGGAGGAAACTCCTTAAGACAGGAAGTAAACAACTTAACATAGCTTCAGGAAGTCCCTGAAACTGACCAGTCACTAGTCCCCTCCCTCTTCAAGAGTAAATAAACAGTAAACACCCAGTTACTTTCAAATAAGCCAAGCTGGAAAGAAGACTCTCAGATGAGCTCAGCCACTTGGAACAAGCAGAGACCAGCCAAGCTGCCTGAAAGGAGCAGAGAGCAGCAGAATTGTCTAGAAGAAGCAAAACTGAGTTGCCTGGAAAGGGCACTCTCCAACCTTTTGAGCTCACTGCAGGCTGTGCAGTGTGTTCCAGGTTTCCAGCTTTTGTGAGCTGTCACCCATGCAAAAGTGGGCCTTGGCAATTTAGGTATTTCTGCACCTGTAAGTAACCTCTCACCGTGTCCTTGTAAATAACCCCAATAAAACCCATTTGTTCACCAAGTTGGACTTTAATGGCATCCTTACTTTGGTCTATTATGAGGTTTCTTATCTAGGGTAAGTAGACTAGTATGCTGCATCTCCCCCAGGAAAAGACTATCACACAACACAACTCCTGTAATGTTATTGGCATTCCACAGTGCCCTCTGGCAGCTTCTAGCCCAGGAGAGCACAGGAATGGGAAAGCCAGGCACCTATTTGTAGCAGGAATCTTAACAGGTCTTATTAATAAAATCAAACCGAGGCCAGTTATTGGGGTGATTGCTGAAAGAGCAGAGACACAGAACAAGCCATGGCTATCTCACCTTGCTAGTTCCTCAGATGATCCTTTTTCCTCAGGCTGGAAGCTTCTGAGTCCTCATCCCAATGGCTCTCAGCTGAACTGTGCTGCTCCAAAGCCTGAATGCTAAACCAGCCAAATGCTTAACTAACTTAATTCCTGGTCCTCACGCCTTATATACCTTTCTCTTTCTGCCTCCACTCCCTGGTATTAAAGGTTGGGTTTCTGGGATGAAAGACGTGGGTCACCATGCTTAGCTGTTTCTAAAGTGGCCTTGAACACACAGAGATTCACCTGGCTCTGCCTCCCAAGTGCTGGGATTAAAGGCATGTGCCACCACCACCCAACTTCTGCTATGGCTTACTCTTCCCATTTTCTAGCCACCATTTTTGGCTTTGTTCTAGTGGCTGTCTGTTCTCTGACCCCAGATATGTTTATTTCGGGGAACACACAATATTTTGGGGAACACAATACCACACCTATTAGAGCTGGTGTCCTCCATCCTGCCCCAAGTCCTCCAAGTTCTCTTGGCTTCTCCCCACAGTTTAGTCAGTTTTCCCTCTCCATGGACCTGATTTCATTTCTCTTTTTTCTTCGTCTTCTTCAAATAATAGGTTTCCATTGCCTATAGAAAGACACCAAGACAAAATTCAAGCCCTCCGTGATACAAAATGGAGACTCCAGATTTCAGAGACAGATGGCTTCTCTTCCCACCCAGGGAAGGAGAACAGATTCACCCAGGTTGGCGTGGCTCCAGGGAGAGGCTTGCAGGGGAGGTGACTGACGTGGTGAAGGGGAGGGGGATCCTTTCCATTTCCGTGCCAGGCACCCAGTTAAAGGCTACACAAAAGAGCATGTGATTCCACTCACCGACTCCAGACTGAGCTGCGTTTTGTGGGTGAGAGGAAAGACAGTCTCTGAGAGTGACATGGCCAAGGTTAGAGTCACTCGAAGGCAGCCTATTTAACTCCGGCTCTGGCGTTCCTGCCCATTACTCTCTGAATCTTCTATCTATAGCTTTAAAGACGACAGCAGATCCCTCAGCTTGGCTGGAAACGGTCTCCTGCCACCCTTGCCTCTAACAACACCTACCTGCTCCATGGCTTTAAGTTGTATCAGTCAGCTAGGGTGGCCACCCGCAAGCCAAGGAGGAGAGGGTGTTAGACGTGCTGACATTTTGAGCTTGGATTCCAGCATCCAGAACTGTAAGATAATAAACACCGGTTGTTGAAGCTAGGCAGGGGACAGTAGCCCTTTACAGACCTACATAGCCTCTCTCCCACAGCAGCCCTCTCAAGATTCTTTACTCCTGTTGCCTATTTCTTTGGGGAATCTGCATGGATAGTACTACCAGGCACTTCTTCCCAAGGTTCTGCTCTGGTAATATGCTGAGAGAGCTTGGCATCCCCCACGGTGGAGTTATTTACACCAGGAGAATGTCCAAACACTATAAACCAGACCTTTTTCTCCCAGGAAACCAAATGTTAAACAATTGTCAGTGTGCTGCCGATTTTTTGTTTGTTTGTGTGTTTTTGTTGTTGTTGTTGTTGTTGTTTTTGGAGACAGGGTTTCTCTGTAGCTTTGGAGCCTCTCCTGGAACCCGCTTTATAGACCAGGCTGGCCTCGAACTCACAGAGATCCACCTGCCTCTGCCTCCCGCGTGCTGGGATTACAGGCGTGCGCCACCACCGCCCGGCTTGTGCTGCCTATTTTGAGGATCAGAGAAGATGGGCCAGGAAGGATGGATGAAAATAGAATTTGAGGGTTGGGGATTTAGCTCAGTGGTAGAGTGCTCGCCTAGCAAGCACAAGGCCCTGGGTTCGATCCTCAGCTCAAAAAAAAAAAAAAAGAAAAAGAAAAAGAAAAAAAAAAGAAAAGAAAAGAAAAAAGAAAGAAAGAAAAGAGAATTTGAGGATGGATGCTGAGCCAAGGCTAGAGTCATAGCTAAATGGGAGCGCATTCTCCTAGTATGCCCAGGTCTGTGGGTTCCATCCCAGCAAGAAGTGTGTGTGTGTTTGGGGTGGGTGTGTGACACTTTCTTGTGCTCACTGAACACACTGTTGGCTTCCTTGCCAGCATTCACCTCCATTTCATTACCGGAGACACTCTGGTGTTCTCTGGACAGGACTACCTGCTCCTGGACCTGCTTGCCTTCCTGCGCTCCTGGCTGTCATTTGAAGCCCATATAGACTTTTGCTGGCTTTATGTGCACACTTCAGAGGTGAAATGCAGCAGTAATGTTTGAATACCAGAGAGAGGAGCCACTCAAAAAAGGACAGGTGGACCCCACCAGGCTGTGGTGACACACACCTTTAATCCCAACTCTAGGGAGGCAGAGGCAGTTGGATCTCTGAGTTCAAGGCCAGCCTGGTCTACAAAGCAAGTTCCAGGACATCCAGAGCTACACAGAGATATTAAAATTAAAAAGACAGGTGGAGCTGAAGTGATGCCTTGTCAGCTAAGAGTACTGGCTGCTCTTCCAGAGGACCCGGGTTTCAGTTCCCAGCACCTCTATGGTGGTTCACAATGGTTTGTAACTCCAGGCCCAGAGGATCTGACTCCCTATTTCTTAGCCCCATGGGCACAAGCATGTCAAAATAAACCTCCTCTTTAATACGTTCCATCAGGCATTTGGTCACAGCGACTAGAAAAGTAAGTAATACAATTATTAATTTATTATGACAGATTCTATTAGAATAAATTAAAGCACTGTGTGGGAGGTTACTAGGCATTAAACTTACCACTGAGCTACATCTCTAACACTTTTTTTCTGATGTATATGGGTATTTGCCTGCATGTACATATGTACACCTCGGAGGCCATAAGAGGGCAATGGATTTCCTGGAACTACAGTTGCAGCCATTGCGAGATTTGGTTCTGGGGATCTAGCCTGAGTCCTCTGGCAGAGCAACCAGTGCTCTTAACCCCTGAGCCAACTCTCCAACCCTCTAGCTCTTTCTATGTATAATACTTTTTATTTTTAGAGAAGATCTTTCTAAGTTACACAAACAGGCTTTGAATTTGAGATCCTCTTGCCTCAGCCTCCCGATAGGTGACAGGCCTATACCACCATTCCTGGTTATCCATTTTATATTGAAAATTAAGATTCTGAAGAACCCAGCCTTTTATTTATACTGGTCTGTGTATTCTGAAGCCTATAAAAGCAAGTTGGAGAGCCTCTATTTACATAGTATGTGCACACTGACATTTATAATTTCAAGGCTTTGTTTGCTAGTTCAAGATAATCTAACCTCACATTTAACCTACATCTGGCCAGGGGGCAATATCCAATACTAATTTAATGTGGTGTCATTTGATCTCCACGAACAGTCATGTTCACTTAAACATGAAGTTAACATTGCTGCTTTATTGAAATCTGTATCTAATAAGAATCTAATCCAATTATTACTGGAATTGGTTACAGAAAATTTCTTCACGGCACATTTCCTTCTGTGCTTGGAGGCCATCGGCCTTTGCCAAGCCAGTGCACTGGGGTGACAGGCTCCACACAGAACATCTGACTTCCCTGCCAACACTGTGGGGCCTCTGTATCTGCAGATTCTGCGTCCAGAGATTGGACCAACCACAGACTGAAAAGACTTAGCAAAAACCAGTCTCTTAGCAAATGTGTACAGAGTCTGTCTTGTCATTCCCTAAACAGTATCATGTAGTAACTGTTTGCAAGGCGTCCACATCGTGTCAGAACTCTAGCTCATTGACAAGTCTGAAGTACAAAAGAGGCTGGGCATTCACTCTCTGATCTCTTATATTTCGGACAGCAACTTTCTGGAAAACACATGTTCTCGTTACCTCTGTTATAAATAAGATTAGCTGGGGCTGGAGAGATGGCTCAGTGGTTAAGAGCCCTAACTGCTCTTCCAAAGGACCTGGCTTTAATCCCCAGCACCTGTGTGGCAGCTTACATCTAGCTATAACTCCAGTTCTAGGGAATCCAATATCTTCTTCTGGCTTCCAAGGGCACTACACACATGTGGTGCACAGACACACATGCATGCAAAACATGCAAAACATTCATATATAGAACAATCAATAAATAATTTTAGTTGGGATGATGACACACACCTATAATCCTAGTACTCAGGAGGCTGAGGCAAGATTGTCCAAAGTTCGAGGCCAGCCTAGGCCAAATAGTAAATTCAAGGCCAGTCTGGGGTATGTGGTGAAACCTTGTCTTTAAAAGTCAAAATAAACAAAGCTGGATGTGGTGGTATACACCATGATTCAGCATCTGAGAGGTGGGGACAGAAGGTTCAGGGATTCAAGATCATTCTTGACTAAATAGTAAATTTGAGGTCATCCAGGGTCACACATGACGCTGTTTCGAAAACTTAATATACAGGACAAGGTTGAGAGATGGAGGTTGAGACACAGAGAGATTAACTCACTGGGCAAAGACCACAGAGCAAGAAATGTGTGTACAGGATTCAAACGTAAGAAGTTAGCATACCGGTGCTAATATCCCCGTCTCAATCACTGTGAGATTGTCTGCTGGCTCACACACTGTCACGGTCACCAACTGTCATGGTGTGTGTGTGCAGTAAGGAAAAGCAGCTAAATCATCACACGTCCCCAGTGTAAGAAACTTGTTTTTTAAAAGTTATTAGCCCAACAAAGACTCCTGTCTCCGGAGCCTTCCTCTTCCTCATAGTGTTGGATTGGCCAGTAGCATCGGACTGTGAAGGTGAGCTCACAACAGTGGGATAAGACACAGGCACTGCCTACATCAGGGACAAAAGATGGAAGCCATCTTGGTCACGTGTGCTTCTAGAACTGGTTAAGTCTTAGAACACCTTTTTCTAAAAAGAATTGACTTGGTGAGCTGCTTTCATTTTGTTGGTGTGTTTCTTTGTATGACACTGAGATTATTCGTTGTTTTTAACCTAAAATGGAATGGCCTGTACTCAGAAAAACCAGCTACAAAATTCTGAGGTGTCGTTTCTCTATAAAATGTCATAATATTTGCTTATTACCAACACACATCTTCCCGTATACTTAAATATCTCTGGATTATAATATATCTAATGTAATATAAATGCCATGCAAATGATGATTGCCTTACTCTTAAAAAGACAACAATCCAGATGTGTTCACACATTTTTATAATTCTCTGAACTTGGGAGATGGAGGCAGAAGGATCATGAGTTCAAGATCATCCTGGGCCACATAGTGAGGCCTCCATCAAAGAGGTGGAAGAGGAGGATGAGGGGAGGGCAGAAAGAGGAAGAGGAAAAAGTCTGTACCTGATTAGTACAGGCATTTCTTTCTTGTTTGTTTGTTTAGTTGGTTTAGTTTTTGAGACTGGGTCTTACTATGTAGCCCTGGCTGGTCTGAAATTTGATATGTAGGCCAAGCTGGCCTTGAACTCATAGAGATCTGTCTGCTTCTGCCTCCCAAGTGCTAGGATTGAAGGCATGCACCAGGATGCTCAATGAAGGGCCGACTAGATGGTTTTGAAACAGCTCCTGGGGCATAGCAGATGCTCTGTCAAAGCTTGCTGTTGCTACTTGTATGTGTTGACACAATTCTGACACTGGTAGTTCTGATTCTGGTGGTTCTATACGAACTGGCACCTTCCCTGAGCTTTGTTTGATGGTGCAGTCCCATGCTGGGTGAATGGACCACCCTCTCCAGAGTCCTGCTGTGCTTTAGGCAGTCTTCAATTGTGGGCGATGGGCAGGAATTGCATGGTGCATCGGTTTCCCCCAGCCAGACCTCAGCTTCCCCATATCGGGGAGAAATTCTGGCCAGTCCATATCCAGTGGTTGGTCCAATGGCCAGTCAATAGTTTCCAATAATTGCTGAAAGAGAGGGGGATAAATCTGGGAATGGTGGGGCATTCCTGTGACCACGGCACTTCATAAGCTTAGACAGGAAGATGGTGAATTTGAGGATAGCCTGCACTACACATAGCTTAATTACTTCAGGGGGGAAATGGTGAGGAAGGGACAGAGGGAAAGAGGCAGGGAGGGGGGAGGGAGGGAGGCAAGAGAACTTCAGTGTTCTATCTTTCAGGGGGACTTATATTTTGAAACAGCAGCAGCACTGGTGATCTTAGCTAATGCTCCAGCAGCTGCTTAGGAAGGGACTCTTAGGGGGCTAGCTCCAAGCCTTGGAGCCCTTCCAAGACTCTCCCTCCCAGCTGCACACTTAGAGCTTGGTGTTGGGTCTGGATCGAGAATGGCCCTGTAGAGGAACACTTAGACCAGGAAACTTTCCTGACACCACCTATGAAATCTTTCCCAGCATCCAGAAGGATCCAGTGTGGTTATTAAACTCTGAAATTTGCATGTGGCTGGACTGGAGGCTGTGGGCCTAGAGGGGATCTGAAAGACTAGGGACCATCTGTCCTGTGGGAGGCAGCAGCGGGTGGGAGGCAGTCCTTGAACCAGTTGCACAGCCCAGCCTGGCCCAGGCCTCAACTCTGGCCACACCTTCGGCATTCCCACAGAAGACCTCTAGAAGCAGCCACCGAGACTGTCTGGTTACCGTCTATTGTTTCTAATCGCCTAAGCACCACAAATGATAAAATGCCATAAGGCCAAACAATGGAATAGACTTTTTTTTGCTTAATATTTTTAATGAGAGAGTGATCATGTGACCTTGCAACTTGGTGCCAGTTACATTTCTATTTACTTGGAAACTGAGTACAATTAGAACATTTATCTCACTTAGTCACTGGTCACTCCTGCCCCGAGATGTCCCCCGCCCTCTTCCCAAAAGAGATGAAAAAACGTTTTCATTATGAACCATATCGGTTGCTGAAAGCAGCTATTTTTAAAAAGTGATGTCATGGAGACTAAATTGCTACATTGTTCTGCTTTCAGAAAACACTCAATGGGCCCTTTAGTTGTCGCTTGGCCGCTGTTTGCTAAATGAACATAAGCAACCATCTCCTCCTGCTCACATCCCAGATCTCATGTTCATTTCAGAATCGTTGTGGGACCTCCGGAGCAATGTCTGTGTGTATGTTTTCCGTTGCCTTTAAATGATACCATTTTCTCATATCATATGTCCATACAACTACTATATTTATCCTCTGAAAGGATTCAAATTACTGTCTTTTCAACTCCAACTCAGAAAAATATCCCCACCACATCTGTACTTACTACATACATCGTGTCCCAACTTCCAATGGTTGAGCCTATGGTTTTTCAACTTGACTGTGTTGTAAGAGCCATATCCTTGTAGCAGAAATCATAAGACATCACAGGCAAGATGGCTCAGTAGGTAAAGACACTTGCCATGTAAGTCTCACCACCTGAATCTGTGGTGGGAAAGAGAGAACCAACTCCTGAAAGTTGTCCTCAGTCCAACATAAACATCCAGCGCATGCTGGCAACTATGCACGCACTTGCACGCACACGTATGCACACACACAAATAATTTTAAAATCACAAAATGAGGAATACATCTCTGTCTTTTCCTTTTTAAATTTTTTATTTTATTTTATATAAAAGGATGTTTTGTGTGCATGAATGTCTACATCTGTGCCTGCAGAGGCCAAAAGAAGGCTTTGGATCCCCTGGGACTCTTTCTTTTTTTTTTCTTCTTTTTTTTTTTAGCTGAGGATCAGGGCCTTGCACTTGCTAGGCAAGCGCTCTACCACTGAGCTAAATCCCCAACCCTGGGTCTCTTATTACAGACAGTTGTAAGCCACCATGCAGATGCTTGGAACTGAACCTGAGTCCCCAGAACCCAGATCCTCTGCAGAAGCAGCCAGCAAGATAGTTCAATGGGTAAGGCATTTGTTGCTAAGCCTAACTACCTGAAACCAATCCCTAAGACCCCCACGGTGGAAAGGGAGAACTTATTCCCAAAGTCGTCCTCAAACCTCTACCCATGGAAATCGTGGCATGCACACTATGGTGGTTTGAATAGGAAGGGCCCCCAAAGACCCTGTTTGAATGCTTGGTCACTAGGGAGTGGCACTATTAGGAGGTGTGGTTTTGTTGGAATAGGTGTGGCTTTGTTGTCTTTAAGGGGGCAGGCTTTGAGGTCTCAGATGCTCAAGCCAGGCCTAATGTCTCACTGCTGGCTGCGGATCCAGATGTAGAACTCTCAGCTCCTTCTCCAGCATCATGTCTGCCCGCATGCTGCCATGCTTCCTGCCATAATAATGATGGACTGAATCTCTGAACTGGAAGCCAGCCCCAGCTAAGCATTTTCCTTTCGAAGAGTCGCTGTGGTCACGGTGTCTCTCCACAGCAATAGAACAGTAGCTAAAACACACACATAACACATATCCACACAAAAGAAATAAATGTTAAAATAAATAAGAAAAATTTTTTAAAAAGAAGCAAATCAAACTGGGTGTGGTGGCACAGGCCTTTAATTTCAACACTCGGGAGGCAGAGGTAGACAGATCCATGAGTTCAAGGACAGCCTGGTCTACAGAGCAAGTTCCAGGACAGCCAGGGCTACACAGTGTAACCCTGTGTCAAAAACAAGAACAAAAACAAAAACAAAAAGGAAGGAGGAAAGGAAGGAAGAAGTCCGAAAGGAACCTTCACACTGGCTCCCTGGTCCCCTCTCCCCTGTCCCAGCTGTCACCTCAGAAGCCCTCTGCAGCTCTCATCTATTCTGTGTCTTCAGCCTCAGACATTTCCAGATGCTAATCCATCTTAAAGAAAGAGTTGGTGCTCTGCCCACACGCCTCAGGTTAGCACGCATTCCTGTCTTAAAAGGTTTGAAGAGTGACAGGGAGGCCCGTGTTCACCCTCCCATCCCCAACGCCCTTTCATTTCTGGAACCCACTCAGCACTCCTCTCAAAGGTCTCCTGCCGGTGTCGCCATGAAGCCACATCTTTCCTCCTTCCTCATCTTTAAGGCCCGTGCAGCACAGATCCACAAACAGCATGTCCCCTAAAAGGCTCCCGTCCTTAGATCTAACGCGCTTTTATTTTGTGGCCCCTGCTGTCTCCGGCGCCTCCATGAGCTTTAGGGATTCTCAGAGTTTCCACGAGCACCCTCTTACCTTCTTCCTCTGCACAGCTCATCCCCTAGGCAGCTTTAAATAGCACAGGGAAGCGGAACAATTACAAGCCTACATTCCCAGCCCACATGTAATTCCCAAGCTTCCGTCTTAAAACCCCCACTAGCCCCGGAGATCTACGGCCTTGGAAATCCCACGGGCTCTGGACACTCAGCATGGAAGCAACAGGATGAAAGTGCTTGGTTCTCCTAGCCAGATGTGATGGTGCACATCTGTAATCCCAGCACTTGAGTGAGAGATGCAAGAAGGTCAAGAGTGTGATCTCTTTGGCTTCAATATCGAGTTCTAGGTTATACTGAGACTCAGTCTCAAAAAGCAAAATGTGGCTTGGCTGATAGAGTACCTGCCTAGCAATATAGTCCTGGAACCCCAGCATTAGGAGGTAGAGGTAGGAAGATCGGAAGTTTAAGGTCTTCCTTGGCTACATGATGAGTTTCAAGCAAGATCAGGACAATAAAAGGAGGCACTGTCTCAAAAATAACTACCAGGAAAACGATGCTCCTGCTGCTGCTGCTGCTGATATGATGGTGGTGGTGATGATGTTTTGGTTCCAGTATTGACGGGACCACTCACTAACTGTGAGTCTTTGCTGGATGACAACCTCTGTGAGTTTCAGTCACCTCATCTATATATAACATGGGGGATAAGGAGGTCATCAAGTATCAGGGTAGATCTGTCAATCACTCGAAGTTCCTGGCCCAGCCCCTGGCAGATGGTGGGAGGCTCCATTACTGTGACTTATTATTTTGAGGATAAAATGAGATGACACCGGACGGCACAGGGCCCACAGAACGTGCTCAGTCACAGGGAGTCATTTCCCGCCTATTTAGACTTGTCTCTGTGGGCCTCCCCATGTCACCCTGACAAGCTTGCTCCCCCTTCTGGTTTCCTTCCTCAGCCAATGGAGTCAGTGAGCCCCCCCCCCCCCCCCCATTCCCACCCCACATGCAAGCATCAGCAGGGTTTACTTATTTTATCTTAACGTTTCTGTATCAACTCACTTCTTCTCTGTCCTGGAATCCACCAGTAGGTGTTTCGTTATAGACTGGATGTTTGCTCCCTCTAAAGATCCTGTTGACATCCTAATCTGCAATGTGATGGTACTAGAAGGGCCTCTAGAAGATGATTAAGTGGGGGGGGGGGGTAGGCAGAGCCATTATAAAAGATACCCCAAGGTGGAGTGGTGCTGTACACTTGTAATCCCAGCACCCAAAAAAGCTGAGACAGGGGGATCTTCTTAAAACCAGTGTGGGCTCCATGGTCAGCACCAGGCTGTCTGGGAATGTATTGCAAGCGCTTATCTCAAAGCTGGTGTGTCAGGTGGCACCAAGATGGTTCTGTAGCCCTCTCTCTGCCATGGGTCATATAGCAAGAGAATGCTGTCTCTTTTGAAATTTTTAAAAATTTTATCAACTTTATTTTTTTTAAAATGCAAAAACAAACAAAAAGCCTGTAACAACAACAACAACAAACCACACATCAAAATTAGCCAGACCCAGCTGGGGTGGTGGTGGTGGTGGTGGTGGTGGTGGTGGTGGTGGTGCACGCCTTTAATCTCAGCACTTGGGAGGCAGAGGCAGGAGGATCTCTGTGAGTTCAGGAGTTCCAGGAAAGGTGCAAAGCTACACAGAGAAACCCTGTCTCGGGAAAAAAAAAATAAGATAATAATAATAATAATAAAAATTAGCCAGACCCAAAGTCTGTACATTTCAATGAACTTCTCTATATAGTTTGAAAGAGATTCTGAAACTGCAGAACTACATATTGGATTTTACACTTTCACGGTGGAATGATTTTATGCACTGACCCACCATCAAAAAACAAAAAACTGTGACATACTTGGGACTAGACAAACAATTAGCTTGATGTCCTCTTTCCTCACTTGCATCCATCAGCTGTACTCAGATGGAGGTATTTCACAAAATGGCCCCTCACCAGGTATCCAGTCAAATGTGGCCTTGACTTAGAACTTCCAGCCTCCAGAACCGTGCAAACTAAACTTTATAAGACACCTCGTCTGTGGCTCCGGTCACCACTCTCCAAGCCCACAACCATGCAACCTTCCCGGGATTAACACGGGGCCTGCTACCTGCTCTCTCTCTGCTCTGCCCAATCCATTCTTCATGCTGCAGCCAGAGTGATTGTTGAAGAAGCAAATCTAATTCTGTGATTTCCCCTGAGGGCTTTGCCTTGCCCTCCGGCTGAAGTCCAGGGACCTAATTGGATTGCAAAGCCATTTAGGCTCTAAACTTGGTTTTCCCCTGCAGTCTATTCGCAGCCTCACACTGCTTTTGGTTTCTAGACTCTGCTCATTCTGAGACTTCCAGTGTCCAGTACATTCCTCTAAACCTCTACACCTGGCCCACCGCCTTCTGCTCATCCTTTACTTCTCTGCTTGGGTGAAAAGCCTCCCTCAAGTTCATCTGGCTGCCTCCCAAAATGACATCAGTTATTGGCCCCTATTTCAGTCTCTTAGAACCATGTGCAGGACGAAGTCACAGCTGCCATATGCTTCCTAATTGCCTGTTTCTATTCCTCCCTTAGACTAGAAAGACCAAATAGTGGTTCAGTACATATTTGAGCAACAAGTGAACAACTGCCTATCTATCATTCTGAATGGCCTGCGACACTGTCAGTGTCTTCACAGCAATGTGAATGACCCCCTCCAAGCTCTTCCTAACCATGTATGTGCAATGTATTGGGAGTCCAGATGGGAAATTAGGGCACACAAAATAAATATGTAAATTCTGTTAATGCATATTAAAGTGTAATTTGTACACCATAATTACTACTTGCACTGGTAAAAGACAAAATAACAACAAATCATGTCCCCTGCCTTTTTTTTTTTTTTAATTGTTTTTCCAGTGCTGGAGACAGGAACCAAGTGCTTTGCCACTGAGCTAAACCCCTGACCTCAACTTTTACACTTCTTTTAAAAGCTCTCTTTGTCTGTCTGTCTGTCTGTCTGTGTGGAAGTCAGAAGAGGGTCCCTGCTATAAGTGCTGGAAACCAAATTCAGAAGAGCTAGGGAAGGAAACTACATTCTCATCAAAGGAAAATTCCACCAAGAAGACACTGCAATTTTTTTTTTAAAACAAGACAGGGTTTTTCTATGCAGCCCTGGTTGTCCTGGAACTGGCTTTGTAGGCCAGGTTGGCCTTGAACTCAGAGACACACTTGCCTCTGCCTCCTGAGTGATGGGATTAAAGCAATCCACCACCATGCCTGGTTGACACTGGAATTCTTAACATCTGTACACCAAACACAAGGGCATCCCAGTTCTTAAAAGGAACACCACTACAGGTTAAATCACATATTGACCCTCATACATTGATAGTGGAAGACTTCAACACCCCATCCTCAACAGTAGACAGGTCATCCAAACAAAAACTAAACAAAGATGTGCTGGAGCTAACCAATGTTATAAACCAAATGGACTCAACAGGTATTTACAGAACATTTCACCTAAACACAAAAGAATATACCTTCTTCTCAGCATCTCACAGAACTTTCTCCAAAACTGACCACATATTTGGACACAGAGCAAGTCTCAACATGTACAGGGAAATTAAAATAACATCCTGCATCCTATCTGACCACCACATATTAAAGTCAAATACCAACAATAAAAGAAACAACAAAAGAACTTACAAAATTATGGACACAAACAACTCACTATTGTATGAAAAATGGGTCAGGACAGAAATCAAGAAAAAAATTAAAGACTTTTTAGAATTGAGTAAAAATTAACATACAACATATCCAAACTTATGAGACACAATGAAGTCAGTTCTAAGGGGCAAGTTCATGGTATTAAGTGCCTACCAAGAACCAGAGACTGAGCCAGGCAGTGGTGGCCCACGCCTTTAATCCCAGCACTCGGGAGGCAAAGTCAGGCGGATCTCTGTGAGTTCAAGGCCAGCCTGGTCTACAGAGCAAGATCCAGGACAGACACCAAAACTACACAAACAAACCTTGTCTTGAAAAAAAACAAACAAAAAAAAAAAAAGAAAGAAAGAGAGAGATAAAGAAAGAGGAAGAGAGAAAGAAAGAACCAGAGACTAAATTACCCAAGGACCTACCTACAATAAAACCAAATACTACTGTTCTAAAAACAAATATAATGTAGCAATAAAATGACTCCTAATGATATCCTGCTAGACTCAAAGATCCGTGACTTGCTCAGCCATCATCAGAGAAGCTTCCTCCTACAGCAGATGGGAACAAACACAGAGACCCACAGCCAGACACTAAGCAGAGAGTGAGAGATCTTGGAACACTCAGCCCAAAATGGAATGTCTTTATCAAATCCCTCTCCTCAGGGCTCAGGGGACCCCACAGAAGAGGGGGTGGAAAGAGTGTAAGAGCCAGAGGGGATGGAGGACACCAAAACTCATGAACTTACAGAGACTGAGGCAGCATGCACAGCGTCTGCACAGGTCTACACCAGGTCCTCTGCATATGTATTATGGCTTCTAGTTTTTGTTTTTATGTGATTCCTGAGTGAACAAAGGAGTGGGTCTCTAATTCCCATGCTTTCTTTTGGGCTCTTTTCCTTCTGTTGGTTTGTCTTGTCCAACTCCAATGTGTTGGTTTTTGTTCTGTCTTATTATATTTTATCTTGTTACATTTTATTATTATCACTTAGAAGCCTGTTTGTTTTCTAATTAGGGATAGACAGGGAGTGGATCCGGATGGAGGGGAGGGGAGAAGGAAGAAGGAGGAGGAGAACCATAATAAGCAGGGTATATTATATGAGGAAAAAAATCTATTTGCAACAAAAGAAGAAAAAAAAAGGAGTTGTGGGTCAAATATCTTTTCTTATATACCACACAGTCTAAAGTACTTTATCATAGTAACACAAACTATGCTCTCAACATTTGCTCATGAATTACATGGCAGATACTTTATGAATTCAAACTCAGTTCAAACTCCATGTTGCAAGCTTTGTACAGTAGAAAAAGTATTAATTTGTTTTTATCTAAAGTTTCTCCTTCCCTGAAATGCACAATGAAATTGTTTCTTCTTTCTTCCATGGTGTGTCCTAAACCTGTGTCAACCTTACATACTCAAACTGTAAATTGAGGAAGGTTTCTAGGGGACTCACGCCTAGAATTTGGAAATTTGAGGATGGTAGATATAGATTATTTAACTCAATAGCTCTATAGGACAACCATTGCTTGTAAGATTTATTTATTATTATTATTATGTGTATGAGTTTTGCCTGCCTGCATGTATGTATGTGTATCTTGTGAATGTATGGTGCCCATGGAGGTCAGAAGAGGGCATTGGTTCACCTGGAATTGGAGTTGCAGACAGCTGTGAGCTGTCATGTGGATGTTGGGAATGGAACCCAGGTCCTCTGGGAGAGTGCAAGTACTCTTAACCACTCATCTGTGTCTCCAACCCCATCTACCATTTTAAGAAGTAACAGTGTAGTAGTTAAGAAGCAATCTGGTAAGCAGTAGGAAACTGGGATGGTGTAGTTAGAGTTTTCCTGCCTGGCCCAGTCAGGACAAATCTCTCTCACCCGCCAGTCCCACAGTCACTCAGACCCAACCAAGAAAGCACACAGAGACTTACATTTGTTTAGAAACTGTATGGCCGTGGCAGGCTTCTTGTTATCTACTTCTTCTATCTTAAATTAACCCATTTCTGCTTATCTATACTTTGCCACATGGCTTGTGGCTTACCAGTGTCTTTACATGTTGCTTCTCATGGCGGCTGCTGGCAGTGTCCCTGAACACACAGAGATCCGCCTAGCTCTGCCTCCCAATTGCTGGGATTAAGGGCGTGCCCCACTACTGCTCGGCTTCTGCTCTGGCTTGCTCTGACCTCAAGGCAACTTTATTGACATACAAATAAAATCACATTTCAATACAAATAAAATATCACTATATTTCCCCTTTTCTATTTTAATAAAAAGAAAAAAAGGAAAAAGTTATAACTAATATAAGAAAAACTATATACAAAAGTACAATAACTATATATACCATATATACAAACAATAAATACCTAAACAATGTCTAGTCCATTTGTATTTGACAAATTCAGAGAAAATAATTCCATTATCTATCCTATTTTGTTAAGTCCAGAATGTACCTGATTCACTTTTTATCCTAACTTATATAGCTAACGGAACTGTCTTATAACGTCTTTCAAATTTATACACTTACAGCTCTTAGTGAGTTTTTCTGAAATCCTTAACAAAGATAATTATAACTATAACTAACTGATCTTCAACTCCCTCAGAGACCCAAGAAGGAAATAATACTACCTAATAAAAAATAAAAACAAGAAGTGCATGCAAGCAGCTTCAAAAAAAATGTGAGTTGACAGAAACAGCCAGCTGCCTGGACAGTCACCTAAGGTTTCTCCACAGTGTTGGGGCATCATCTTCAGCCTACAAGCTTAGCGTTTCTGACAGACTCTTTTGTGAACTAAGATGTATACAAGGTCAACAGTTTGACCTCACATTTGGTGAGAGCAGTCCATGTACCAGAAACACCTGAATTCCATTAGTGTCATGTCATGATTCAGGATTTTAAATTCTGGAAATTATTGATGTCTTTTCAATTCAGCTGTCCATTTTTCTTGGCTTCATCTTGGCATCCTGTTCTTCTCCACATCTCTCTATTAAACGCCAGTCTACTATTGAGAGAGGTGAGCTTAGTTATTCCTCAAGAATAACTGTTTCATCTGCTGTTCCATTGCAGATCAGAAGCCATTGGCCCACTCCCTGTTCAGCTGCCTTCAAAGAAAAGGACATGGTACCTTTTACAGATTGCAAAGGTCATTCACTTCAGGGATGGTGCCATATTGTCCTGGCTTCAGAAGATGCCTTTTGTTAAAGCCACAACCACACTTGTTTTGGCAAGAATTGGTAGTCCTTGGTTTCATGTCCTGTCTGTCCTGTTTGTCAGCAGTTGATTCAAGGACTTTGTTGTCCAGTGGCTGACTTTTGCAACAATGAAAGTTAGTTCCATATGCAGTTTCTTCAATGCCCATATTTTCTCTGAAGTAGATTGGTACTGCCAGGAGCCGTCATGTCTCATAGTCATAGCAAAAAAGAAAAATTCCTAAGTTATTAAAACATTCTAAATGACATATTCTGTAGATCTCTGAAGGGTTTGAAGATTACCCGTCTATCTGAAATATCTCTGTGTATACCTAGAAGACTTAACTAACATGGCTATGAGTATGATTATCATAGATGACCAGTTATTAATCTATTTTTAATTATCCATTACAATTTAAATGAGCTATACAAACATAATACCTTAAACATGATTAGAAATATACACACAGTATAACAAAATTAACTTTAAGTTTGTATCAATAGACTAAAATCTATACCAATGTAAAACATTTTAAACAAGTTGTTGCTCTTTAGAAGTAAGTTCCTTAATCTACCCTTTCATCCTATTATATCTATATCATATCCCCTTTTCTTCTTTAGAAAGAGATTGCATTGATAATCAACCTGCTTTAAAGAAAAATATTGGTTTTTCTCTGTCCCACACCAGACGGCTCTTCTGATTTGGGACACAAGAATCTCTTAACCTTTTCTTTTAGCAATATGTCTGGGTTTAGAGAAGGAGTGAGCCAATTCCATCTCCAAAGCCAGCTTGATAATTTTGGGAATGTGGGCGTAGTTTTTCTTACTACTTCCTGCTGGAGGGGGGCGCTGTATCTTATGGGGACACAAAGAAAATTTTAGGATTATGGAGTAGTCCATTAGGGTGAACCTCTGAGCCAGTTGCCTTGAAACCATTCTGGATATTGGATCATCTGGGCCGTGGTGTCATCGGAGACCTTTCAGGTGGTCTTGGCTGATCAAACCTGATATATCTTAATCTGGAACAAATCCACAGCCTCTGGCTTTCTGTGGAAACAAAAGCAGAGACTCCTTTCCAAAGCAACATATCCTTATATCCAAATTTCAAAGTCAAGGTACCTTTAACATTTACATTTTTGTTTAACTCAACAGCTTTTATGATCAAATCTTTTTCTGCAGTTAAAAATCCCAAAGACAAGACAAACCAGATTCTCTGTGTAATATCCATCTTTGTAAGACTGAAACGCTGCTGTGGCTGCTGGCTCCGCCCACCTCAGCTTTCCAACATGGCGGTGATAGTTTACCACCAGCTCTGGGTCTGGAGCCATGTGTACCATCAACTATCAGAAGCAGTTCTATTAAAGCAGCGCATAGCCCAGAAACTTTTTTTTTTTTTTAACTAGCAAAGGCTAAATCCACCATGCAGCAGAGTAAAGTGTCGCTTGTAGACTCCTCATTCCCACCACACTGCAGGTCAGACGCACGTGCCAGGAACCCGCCATAGTAGCTCAAACCCGGCAGGCTGCCGCTAACTTGAGAGAGACAATTAGGAAGCTGTTTTTAGCTCCGTCTTAGAATCTTTTTTGTCAGGTTTTAGGTAGAAACTCTTGCCAACACGTTGGGCGCCAATTGTAGTTAGAGTTTTCCTGCCTGGCCCAGTCAGGACAAATCTCTCTCACCCGCCAGTCCCACAGTCACTCAGACCCAACCAAGAAAGCACACAGAGACTTACATTTGTTTAGAAACTGTATGGCCGTGGCAGGCTTCTTGTTATCTACTTCTTCTATCTTAAATTAACCCATTTCTGCTTATCTATACTTTGCCACATGGCTTGTGGCTTACCAGTGTCTTTACATGTTGCTTCTCATGGCGGCTGCTGGCAGTGTCCCTGAACACACAGAGATCCGCCTAGCTCTGCCTCCCAATTGCTGGGATTAAGGGCGTGCCCCACTACTGCTCGGCTTCTGCTCTGGCTTGCTCTGACCTCAAGGCAACTTTATTGACATACAAATAAAATCACATTTCAATACAAATAAAATATCACTATAGGGGATTATTTTGTCACTGCAAATGGGATGTCAACCAAGACAGGGACGCGGTTTTAGAGACGGGAGAAAAGGAAGTTGTTTGGTGTGACTCGAGACTGAGATGTGGTCAGAGACCAGATTGCTACATGGCTCAGGTGGACCTGAGGTGGTTTCCTGGAATGCTTGTTATAATTTATTTTAAAGAGGTGGAAAGCGACCTCGGCAGGTTGGAGCCAAGGGGCCCCAGAAAGTCGAGCCACACAACAGAACTCATGGGGAGGGTTTATTGGGGAGACAAGAGCTGAAGAGAAAAGAAGAAGAGGAAGAAGAGAAGGGGGCAGAGACCGGTTCCTAGGGACAGAGCAGCGGAAGAGAAAGAGATGGGAAGTGGGCAAGGCTCACCTTTTTTTATATGGAAACTTAGGGAATGCCCAGTGCTCTTAGTGGCTGCAGCTGAGGATGTATCCTGTCAGGACCCTAAGGGCTGGGTTCAGGCCCCAGCACGGTGGGAAGGGGGAGAAAGTGAGAGGGAGTCCAATTCAGAACAGCAAACATCACTGATAAGCTAATTATGAAGCTAGTGATGGCTGTGGTTTGAGACTCAGAACTTTGGGAAGCAGCAATTGCTGAGGGGTGTGAGTGCTTCGGGGCTGTGGTATGCATGAATCCTGGGTTTCTCACCACTGAACCCCAAATCGCAGTTTTTCTTACATAGACGGAGCCGTAAGGAAACCAGATGAACTCCTATAAGCATTACATCAACATAAATATAAAAGCCTGAAAAGAAACGGGCCAGTAAAGTAGCTCAGCAGGTGAAGGGGCTCATCACCAATACCAACAACTTGAGTTCGAATCTCAGGACCTATATTGTGGAAAAAGATATCCAACTCCTACAAATCGTTCCCTGACCTCCATATACGCGCTTCCCCCTACACACACACACACACACACACACACACACACACACACACACTAAATAAATGTGATGTTTAGAGATTTAAACCTAAGAATGATTTTTTTTTTCATTTGCTCTTTCCACAAGTATCTTTCATCCTCTCGACCCCTCCTGTCAAGCTAGATGTGGCTTCAGCTATCCCGCTGGGACTGTGTGTGAGGTAGATTCAACAACCCCAATTACTAAAAGGAATCAGGGGTCAGGAGGAGTCTGCATGACCAAATGGCTTAGGTGTGAGAGTTCAAGTGAGTTCTAAGGATGACGGATTGATTTTTGCACTCTGAAAATTGATGAGACCTTAATGAATTCTCTCTCCCATTCCAGGGGGTGGGGTCAGGCAATACTTTAATCACACGGGGAGGCAAAATTGTCAAACTTTCAGATACTGAGAGGGCTCTGGTTTTCCCAACTGCAGGGATCAAGACTCGAGTGCTTGTTTGCTGGGAGTGTTTCCAGGATCTAATGAAGAGTGTCTGTTTCCACTTTAGTTGCCAGTGACTTCCTATTCAACCTCTTAGAAGTTCACCAGTCTGAATTGATTGAGTGAGGGATTGCAGAGATGGCTTCGTGGTAAGAACACACAGTGCTCTTGCAGAGGACCTGAGTCCTGTTCCCAATACCCATGGTGGGCCGCTCACAACTGCCTGTAACTCCAGCTCCAGGGAATCTGACGTCCTCTTCTGGTCTCCATGGGCAGCTGCATGCACCTAGTATATATCCACATATAAGCATAATAACAAATAATTTAGTGCGTCTAAGATGTCAGCACTACCCTGGGTGCACAGTGGGGAGTGAGTATGCCATGCACACTCCTTCATTCATTCAAAATATTTATTGAACACCTATTATGTCTGTATCACTATTATGTTTGTATGATGTATTTGGGGATAATCATTAAACAGAACAGTGAGAAAAATGTCCCAGAATTAGAGCTGGAGACATGCCTTAGCCATTAAGAACACTTGATGCATTTGTAGATGTGGAAGTTTGAATGTAATTGGCCTCCATAAGCTCATAGAGAGTGGCACTATTAGGGGATATGGCTTTGTTGGGGTGGGTGTGGCCTTGTTGGAAGAAGTGTATTGCTGGGGGGGTGGGCTTTAAGTCTCATATATGCCCAAGCCACATCTAGTGTCTCAGTTGACTTCCTGTCACATGTGCAAGATGTAGAACAACTCTCAGCTACCTCTCCAGCTCCATGTCTGCCTGCACCACTGTCTTGTCCCACCATGATGATAATGGACTAAACCTCTGAAACTGTAAGCCACCCAATTAAATGCTTTCCTTTTCAAGAGTTGTAGTGGTCATGGTGTCTCTTAGGAGCAATGGAAACCCTAAGACAGCAGAGGTTTCAGCTTGAGTTTCTAGCACTCACACAGTGGCTCCCAACCATCTATATCTCCAGTTTCAAAGTATCCAACACCTTCTCCAGGCCTCTGAAGGCACCAGACACTCACCATGGTGCCCAGACGTACATGACGGGGAAAACATCCATATACATTGTATCAGTAGTCAGGTTTCTCTAAAGGAACAGAACTAATAAAACACACACACACACACATACACACACACACACACACACACACACACACAAATGCACACACACACATATGGATTGATTAGTTTAGAGTATGCAGTCCAGATAGTCCAACAAGGGCTGTATCACACTAGAGAGTCTGAGAATCTGGTAGTTGTTCAGTCCACAAGACTGGCTGTCTCTGCAGTCCCAACCTGGTACTGGAGCCTTGAAGGATTCCTGGAAAGCTGATATAGTCTTTAGTGTATGTTGGAATCCAAAATAAGTTGGTTCTAATGTTGGCCAAAGAATGAGTGTCACAGCAACAGGAGAGATGATGTTGCCAGTGAGAGTGTGGGCAAGCTGGCAAAGAGCAAATTCTGGCTTTTGTTTGTTTGAGACAGGATCTCATGTAGCCCAAACTGGCTATGAACTTGTCATGTGGTTCAAGAGGGCCTTGAACTCCCACTTCCACCTACTGAGTGCTAGGATTACAGGTGTGCACCACCATGGTCTGCTGAGGTCATCTTTGGTGGTTTGTACCACAAAGAGAAAACAGAGGGATAGAAAAGGATTCCACTCAGGGAGGCCCTGAGATTCTACAGACAATGTGTTCTAGAAAATTCCCACCAAGAAAGCTCCAAACTTACACTGGATTCAGCCTCTCATAAGGTGGGATAAAAGGCTTTCCAAATATAAAATTATCTTGTCTTTCACGCCCCCACCCACATCGTGCCAGGCTCTCTGAAAGCATTGCCAGCCTTAATGAACACGGCCCATGTGCATCTTTAGGAATAGAGCATGGGTTTGGCATCTGTTTGATTGGAAGTTTTCTGAGCTTTTCTCCATGGAGACACAAACTGGTAAATAGAAATGGAAACACTGAGTGTCCAGGCTTCTTCCTCATCTCTTCCATGGCTTTCCTTGGATCACTGAGCAAGGTAGCTCCATTTTAACTAATCTTCATTTTTTTTTTTTTACTCACTGATAGATGAATATGAACAATATAGCCCTTAGGAAAGGCTCTAAGCTCTTTTAAGAAAAATGTGGGGTGCTGGACGAATGGAGGGCGCGGTGATTAAGAGCACTAGGTGTTGTTGCGGAGGACTCAGGTTCAATTCTCAGCCCCTACATGGAAACTCAGAGTAGTCCAAGGAATCCAGTGTCCTTTTCTGACTTCTACAGGTACCAGGCATGCACATGATGTACAAACATATGCAGTCAAAGCACCCATACACATAAAATAATAATAATAATAATAATAATAATAATAATAAATAGAAAGAAAAGGAAAATATAGTTCTATTGGCAATGGCACTTTCTGCCAAGCCTGATGACCTGAGTTCAATATCCTAGACCTATGTGACAGTTTAAAGAGAGAACTCACAAGTCCTTCTCTGCTGTCCATACTTGAGTTGCAACATGTGTACGACGCATACAAATAAACAGTAAGTCTTAAAGATGTGTAAAAGTAGAAACAAGCAAGTACATGCTTATGTCTGTTTATGTCTTGATTGGTTAATCAGTTGGTTATAAGAGAGGGTCTTAACTCACTCTGTAGACCAGGCTGGCCTCCAACTCACAGAGATCCACCTGCCTCCACCTCCCCAGTGCTGGGACTAAAGGCGTGCACCACCACTGCCCAGCTAAGAAAGGGTCCTGGCCTGGAAGTTAACTCTGTAGACCAGCCTGCCCTTGAACTTGTGGCAAACCTCCCTCTGCCTCCCACGGGCTGGGATTACAGATGTGAGCCACCACAGCTGACTTTGATGTGACTTTTAGTATTTTCTTCACCCCAGAAGCTTTATGTCAGCCTCTCTATGTCGTCCTCCATTCTGAGCTCGTCAACTTGCTTCATCCTAACATATAACCCAGGGGTGCCCAGACCACACTTTCTTCCTTCCCTACTACCAAATCCTTCTACCCATCCACAACACCACTTCTGTAAAGAGACAGAGTCCCTTCACCCCCTAGGGTTATTTCCAACACAGTCTCCAATCCCACCACCTCCTCAAATGTTTTCAGCCTCCAGACTGTTCATCCCTTTTCAGTCTCTCATCTCTTCTCTTGACCCCACTCCCCTGCAAAGGTTCTAGTGTGCCAATGGCTTCTGTCCTTCATAACCAATTTGCATTCATTTTTAAAGTAACCGAGGAGGGCTGGCATGATGATGCACTCCTGTAATCCACTGGGGAGGGAGAGGCAGGAGGATAAGGAGTTCTTGGCCAGCCTCAGCTACATGACACGTTCAAGACCAGACTTCGTAAAGGTGGAAGGAAAGGACCAACTACGTAGTGCAAGCTGTCCTCTGACTTCCACATATACCTCATGGCATCCCTACACACATAAAAAATAACATGTAAATAATAATAATAATAACCAAGCATGAGGGAAAGAAGGGGAGCGGAGAGGGGAGCAGAAGATAGAAACTAAATGTTGAAAGTCACTATCTGGGAGCTGAGGATGCTGCTGACTGTCAGCACAATTGTCTAGCATGTGTGAGGCGCTAAATTCAATCCCGACACAGAAAAAAGAAGTAGGGGGAGGGGAGAAAAGGAACAAAGGAGGGAAGGAAGGAAGGAGGAAGGAAGGAAGAGAGGAAGAGAGGAAGGAAAGAAAGAAGGCAGGCAGGCAGGCAGGCCGACCTTAGGCTTGTATCTGGAGGCAGAGGCAGGAAGATCAAGACTTCTAAGCCAGCTTCAGCTACATAGTGAGTTCAAAACCAGCTTTGACTATAAGGTACTTTATCTCATAAAATTTAAAAAAAAAAATGAGGAAGGAAGGGCCATTGAACAGGGGGAAAGACCACCCTGGAGTTTTGCGGCGTTCCTGTGACCTTCCATTAAGTTTGAGATTTTTCAAATGTCACTTCCTCAGAGAGGTTTTCCCTGACTGCTAAATCTAGAGTAGTTACCTAATACTATCTTCTCTCCTGCCGCCTTGTTCTTTTCATTTTTAGAACTTCCCATGCTGTGGAGCCATCCATACACGGCTCCACAGCACACCCTTCAAGGCTCTGCTCAATCAGTGACTCAGATGTGACTGAATATGCCTGGAAGAAAGGTGGGAGAAGACCCAGGCAGAATGCAGCACATGCGGCTGCACGTGTGCCTCGCCAGGCATGTGGCTAACACTGTGAAACCCCTGCACATCCAGCTTCCTCAGCATCGGGGTCATGCTTCCGAATAGCACTTAATCACGTGCGAGTGAAGAGAGCTCTGGCGGCTGAGATATTATTGCCCAGGGCATAACAACACTTTCTGTGAAGGATGGAGATCTGAGTTCAGATCCCCAGCCCATATGAAAAGCAGAGCATGGCGGCAGTACACATGCCTGTAATCCCAGCACTGTGTCCGGGCAGAGAGAGCAAAATGGCTGGTGCTTGCTAGCTGACAGCTTAACTCTAGGTGCAGTGAGAAACTCCATCTCAAGGGAATAAGGTGGAGAGTGGTAGACGGGGACACCCCATACTCCCTCCGGCCTCTACAAACGCACACTTGTGCACAGCAGAGGGGGAAGAGAAGAGGGAAGGGCCGAGGATAGGAAAGGGGAGGGGAGGGGAGGGGAGGCTGACAAGATAGCTCAGCAGGTATAGGTGCTTGCTGCCAAGGCTGACAACCTGAGTTCGATCCCTAGAGCTCACCTGGAGAGAGGAGAGAACTGACCCCTGCAAGTTGTCCTCCGATATACACACTTATACGACAAATAGATGAATAGATTAACTTTTAAAATGTAACGTTTGCATTTAAAAATAAATGTTTTAGAGAAGGGGAGAGCTGTAAAGTCAGAGTCCAGACCTGAGGTACCCCCTCCCCTAAGAGAGCTCTGCCCAAGCATCACCAGCGTAGATGATGGGCATCCTCAGTGGTGAGGGGAGCCCAATTTTACCAGCAGCCATGAGACTGTGGGAAAGCAGCAGCAGATGGATTCAGCAACCTTTCTCCCTGCCTCAAATAACCAGCACTTAACGGGCATTTTAGACTGAGCAGGTGTTTGATGTCCTGAGACAAGCAAAGATACCTCCAGAGAGAAATGACGTACTGCCTGACTCAAGCATACCAGATCCCGAATGACTGTTTGAAAACCCAGGACTGATTGGTCACAGGGACATGCCCAAGATGTTGCCACAGGCCACATGAGCTTTGATAGCTACTCAACACTGCCTGGCCCACCTAGACACGTTGTAAGTTCTTCTGACCTATATAGCTTAGCTAAACCTTGTATTCTAGGGGACCCTAGTTAATTAGAGGGGCTGGGTGAGGAGCTGGTAGGAGGAAGGAACTGAGAACCATGGCAGTTCGAGCCACTGCTTCCCAGCTTCCAAAAGTGAAAAAAACATTAACGCTCCCAGCAGGAGCTGCAATCTCCCAAGCCGCCTTTCCTTTAAACCAGCTAACATTCTTGGTGCACATGTGCACGTCAACTTTTGCTCTGAAGATTTTGCCTATTAAAATATTTAGAACTCATTCCCCGTGTAGCCCTGTCACCACGCAGCATGAGTCACTGACTTGCTTCTCACTCTAATGCCAAGTAGAGCAGCCACAGTAGAACAGAGCCCACATATCCAGGATCTCAATGTCTTCCTAATTTAGACACACAAAGGTGTTTCCTCAACCAATGATATTCATTGTTTCAGAGCCCCCCCCCCCTTTCATTTTACGTGTTTGGATGTTTTACTTGCATGTATGTATATGCGCACCATGTATGTACGGACGCCCTCAGAGGTCAGAAGAGGGCACCAGATCCCCTGGGACTAGAGTTACAGAAGTTTTTACACCCATATGTGGGTGCTGGGAATTGAACCCAGCACTTCCGGGAAAACAACAAGTGCTCTTCACCACTAAGCCATCTTTCTTATGCAGTATGTGACATGGATTTGGTATGTTTATTGTTTATAGAGAGCAAAGTAATTGGTATGTTTACTGTTTAAGGAGAAAGCAAACTCACAATGACCTTCGGAAATTAAATTTCACGTGCGCTCTGACCTGCATATTACACTTCCAGGAACGTACCATACAGATAAGACAGTACAAGTACACAAAAAGAGAAGCTCAATCTATGGATGCTGGTGCTATTTAGAACAGCAAGCCAAACAAGCTGCAATCCCTAAATTGCCAGAGCCAGCAATACAGATAATGAGTGAACACCAAGAAATGCCATGTACCACTCAAAACTATACTGCAGATCTCTAGATCCTGCTGTGGAGAGATGGCCCATACAATACTGTAGAGAAATTAAAAGAGCAGCTGTAACCCAGAGGGATATCAAAACACACAACACACATGGGCTGTATGCACACAAGTCATTTCCTCGTTTATGACTTTTTGTTGTTGTTGTTGTTTATTTTTTTCGAGACAGGATTTCTCTGTGTAGCTTTGGAGCCTGTCCTGGAACTCACTCTGTAGCCCAGGCTGGCCTTGAACTTACAGAGATCCACCTGCCTCTGCCTCCCGAGTGCTGGGATTAAAGGTGTGTGCCACCACCGCCCGCTTGTTTCTGACTTTTAATCTGTCTTGTTCGAGCGTGTATGTGAATGTCCTTGTGCACCAACCACTGCACACAGGGGACTGCAGCTAACGGCTCTGCGGAGCTGGTCCTCTTCCTCCATCTTTCCTTGGTTTCAGGTGTTGAACTCAGGTTGGCAGGCTTACGAGGTGAGTGCTTTAACTCACAACTCACTGAGTTATCCTCAGCCCTTGCTATATACCCAAGGACAGCCTTGAATACCTGATCCTCCTGCCTCCACCTCTCAAGTTTGGAGATTACAGTTCTGAGCCGTCATGCCCAGTTTAAGAACAATTCCTGCCGGATGTGGTGGCATATGCCTTTATGCACTTGGGAGACAGAGATAAGAGGATCAATCACGATGAGTTCAAGGCCAGCCTGGTCTACATTGTGAGTTCCAGGACAACCAGTGCTACATAAAGAGACCCAGTCTCAAAAATTAAAAAGGAACAACTCCTTGAAGGTTACAGAATGCAGGAAAGTGGTTATCTGCCCAGAGAGGGACTAAGAAACCAGAAGGGTGAGGGGCGATTTCCAGTCATCACTTACCCTCCAAAACAATTTGAATTCATCAGCATAAAAATGAATTCATTTTACAAGAGAAACAATTAAACAAACAGGGGCTAGAGCTGTTACCCAGTGGTGAAGGGTTTGTCTGGTGTGCACAGGCTCTGATGCAATCCTCGGCACTGCAAAACAATATCAATAACAGTTTAAATCTAATTCTGTTCTGAATAATTGCACCCTGAGCTTATCTGGGTTGCCTTTGCTTGTTTGATTATTCATTTCCGTCAGCAAGACAAAGTGATGTGTGCAGAGGCTTCTTTCTTCTCCCTTGCTGTGAGTTCAAAGACCATGAGCAATAACTTCCGGAGCAGTTCGGTGCCCAGCAGGCTTCTCTGGTGGTTCATCAATGTCACTAAGAACTCCAGATGCATTTATAATCTCACCGCCACTGTCAATGGCAGCTTGTTCACATGATCAATTACTAGTGTCTTAGCACACTGTGTTAGCATAAAGCACCCCTCACCAGAACAAAAGCGGATGTGGAGAAAATCAGCTGTGCGGAACCTCTCTGCTGATTTCATGTCTTTCCCTGGAAGCCATGTGGCTGCCTTCACAGTTGTCCTAATGCTGGCACAGCAGAAAGGAGAGGTATCTATGGCAGCGAGCCGTGGTGATTAATTTTAAGCTGTCATGGAAAATAGTTTTGGACCTTCATGTCAGAGAACTGCATTATTATTACGGGTCTCATGTTCCCTTGCCAAGCCTCTGTGCTCACTCCCAGGATACAAAATGAACACAGAGAGCTTGCCGGTTGGCTCCCAGGAGCATCTTTTGGACAGAAGACAAGAAGAGTACTGCCAAGCTAGCCAAGTCCCACAGGATCCCAGAGCCCGCCCCCATCTGCCTCCCTGCCTCTAGCAGAAGGAAGCCCTGGTCACTTCCCTCTGCCCCGAGTGCTGTCCAGTTTGACCCCAGTTTGCCCTCCTGGGCCATCTGGCTCACAGAGTGTACTTCCCACGTAGTGCCAGACACCATAGAGAAGGAGAGGACGTAGTGCTGCTAGAGAGGACACCACAGAAACAGGAAGAGAAGATGCCAGGGCCAAGATCAACAAGTACACAGACATCTCGGAGATCCAGGCTTCTGGGTCCGAATCCGAAACAAGTCATGGTTCCCTGGTGGTGCCTCCTACCCTGAGCAGGCAGAGCTGAGGTGCAGTGAGGAGGTAAGGAGAAGGAGGGAGAGAGAGGAGGAGGAGACAGGAAGGCAAGAGCTGACTAGCTTTGAGATTTCAATACAATGTTTATTTCTTGCATAATCTGCCAGCAGATTACATCAAAGAGCTGTCAGTTCTTAAAATCATGCAATTCTTTAAAGGAACAAACTCTGAAATCTACTTAGTCAGAAATAACAGTCTCTAAGAGGCAGGATTGACTTGCATAGGTAGTTCAGATCTCAGAACTAGAAGACTAGGAAAGTCAGGGACCCAAACGCTCTCAAGAGACACGATGATATTATAGAAACCACTTTGTAAAAATTAAGACAATTATAGCCATAACAACAGCTACTCTTTATGGAGCTCTCCCCTGTGCCCAGCCAGGCACTTTGTAGAATTTTTATCCGCAGTCTTGCTACTTGGTAAATATAGTTACTGTCGGTTTTTTTTCAGATGGGGAATCTGAGAGTCTGAGAACTTCCTAAGGGCACAGTGGAAGTAAGTCGCAGATGCTGTCAGTCTGTCTGTCTAGCTGGCTCCAAAACTAGATGTACAGACCACATCGAAGGAAAGATGGCTTTGAGGTGCACACTATTGAGAGAGATACATGGCCAGGTGTGGTAGTACACTCGTGTAGTCCCAGTGCTGAGAAGCTGGAGTCAGGAAGACAGGAGTTCAAGGTCATCCTTGGTACACCGTGAGTTTGAAGCCAGCCTGGGTGAGAGAGAAGGGGTGGGGAATATGAGAGAATATATGAATATGACATATGAGGGTGCCTGTGGAGCCAGAAGAGGGTGTTGGGTCTCTCAAAGCTAGAGTTAGACAGTTGTGAGCTGCCCAATATGGGTCCCAGACACTGAACTCAGGTCCTCTGGAAGAGCAGCAAACCCTCTTAACCTCTGAGACATCTCTTCAGTATCCCCTTCTCTCCCCGCCCCCTCTCTTTCAAGATAGGGTCTCATGTAGGTTAGGCTAGCTCAAACTCACTAGATAAAAAAGGCAACCTTGAATATCTGACTCTCCTGCCTCTGCCTCCCAAGGGCTGGGCTCACAGGTACATGCCAACATGCCTAGTTTATGGGGTGCTAAGGATTGAACTTAGGACTTGGTGCATGTTAGGTAAGCATTCTACCAACTTAGCTACATGTTCAACCCAAGTCCTAATTTAAACTCTAAAGTAGTATGATTGTTGCAGCTACACAAATACTGTCTGTAGTAAAATATTTGCAGATGCTTGCCCTGTCCTGAGTCAAGAAACAGTGTTCCATTTTCATTATTTTAAACAAAAACCTGAGATATCTAACTTATAAAGAACAAAGATTCTTTGGGGAAGACTGAGTCCAATATCAGACATAATCATTGCTTTGGGTGTCATGCGAGGGTGCTGGTGGAGAGCCGGAAAAAGGAGAAGAAAACAAAGAAAGGAGAGAAGAAGAAGAAACCATTTTACAATCTTGATCAAGGTCACACACCCAGTGACTTAAAGACAGCCCATTTGGCCCTACTTCCTGAAGGTTCCATCATCTTCTACATTAGGGTTTTGCTAATTGCTGTGGGGTCTTAAACTTTTTATCACTGTGTGTGTGTGTGTGTGTGTGTGTGTGTGTGTGTGTGTTATGTGCACATGAGTATGTGTGTTCAAATGTGTGTAAACGCACATGCACGGGCATGCCTGTGGAGCCCACAGGTTAATGTTGAATATTGACTATTGAGATGTCTTCTTCTATCATTCTCCACCTTATACAATGAGACAGGGTCTCTCACTTGAACTCACTTATCAATTTGGCTAGTCAGACTAGCCAGATGGCACTGGGGATGATCCCCTGTCTTTGTCCCCATGCACTGGAATCACTGCTTTTCTAGTCATGCTGATGCCATACCTAACAGGAGTAGTGTAGGGGAGAAGGTGTGTTTCGGTTCATGCTTTCAAGGGGTTTCAGTACATTCAGGCAGAGAAGGCTTGGCAGCATGCATGTGAGACAGCTGGCCTGTCTGCAGCTTCTACTGCTCCAATAAAAACGTTAAGACTAAAAACAAAGTTGGGAGGAGAGAGTTTGTCTCGCTGACACTTCCCTGTCACAGCCCATCATCCAAAGAAGTCAGTAAATAAGTAAACGACAGGGCGTGGCCTACCACAACAGCTAACCAGGAAGCGGAGACCAGGGTTGGACAATAGTCTTTAAAGCCTGACCTTCAGTCTAAAGCTCGAGGAGTGGGCCAGCTCTGCCAGCTACCACCACAGTCTCCAAACACACCAGCCCCAGCGGGAAAAGCAGTGTCCCCAGGCCCTTCCAGATGTGACAGAGCTGGCACTTTCATTTCCATTAAATCTTATTCCAACTCAGACTAGGGACTGTAGTTTGGTCCAACCTCTCTCCAAGGAATTTCTATTTGGTTTCTACAAGTGGTACATCCTTTTCCAGCCTGGAAATCTTCTTCCTCTACCATAATCTCCAGGCTACACCCTAAAGGTTCCCAAGACTCAGTTTCCCTAGTACATCTTCAAAAGGTCCCCAATAAGATAGAGTGACTCCTACATGCCTTTTAGCTTATGAAAATTTATTGTTGTGACGTATTCGAGTAGCATCAAAGAAACACATTCTTAGCTGGGTGGTGGTGGCGCATACCTTTAATCCCATCACTTGGGAGGCAGAGCCAGGCGGATCTCTGTGAATATGAGGCCAGCCTGGTCTACAGAGTGACTTCCAGGACAACCAGGGCTGTTATACAGAAAAAAAAAAGAAAAGAAACAGGTTCTTCCATTTGATGCGAAGGTCTTCACTGTTTCTGCCTTGTTTCCAGTGCTTGCTACTGCTTTTGAGTGGGAAAGGGTTGCCCAAGTCCACTTGATGCCACCTACTCAGGTTAAGTAAAGACTCTGCTGAGACCTTCAGAGTGGTCCTGTAGAGGACATATTCTTTGAGAGTCTGAGAGCTGGCAGAGGTGATCTCTACAAGTGCGTAGTCCCCAGGCTGACCTCTGAGCTGGTTAGTGACATCCTTCACCTCTGCATCAAGGAGATCACGTCAAGATTCTCTCGCTCCAACCACACAGGAATCATTTAGAGATTGCTTTGGTCATGGTGTCTCTTCACAGCAATAGAAAACTACAAGACAGATGGATAAGGCCCTTGGCACTGGTGTCCCCTGTTCAATGAAAGCCACAGTGTAAGGGCCCCAACTCCAGCCATTCTCTACAGAAGTCATTCCCAAAGTCCTTTTGAAATAAATGCACATTCTGGTTTTAAAAATAAAACGATTGTGGTCCCTTCTTAATTCAGTCTTGTACAAGCTAATAATAAAATGAGTTGGCATTCCTTGGGTATATATCAACTGACAGTAGAGGGAGCCTAGCCAAGAATGGGTTCTGTGGCGGGTAGGAATCTGCATGCGATTAAAAATAGGCCCTGTGTAGTAGTGAAGAATTGAATTTTACTAACATGATGGACCATTGGAAACTAGCTGAATAAACTGTGCAGGTGGGACAGGGAACAGCAACATTAAATTCACGAGCATTCATCAAATAGGGCGGTTTGAGCCTGTAATTCTAGCCGGTGGGGAAGCAGGAGGATTAAGTGTTCAGTCATTCTCTGCTACATAGTAACTTCCAGGCGGGCCTGCTCTAAATAAGACCTTGTTTCAATCGAAAGACCCAGCGAGCTGGAGAGATGGCTCTGTAGTTAAGAGAGCCTGCTCTTCTTGCAGGGGACCAGAGTTCCCAGCACCCATGTTGGGTAGTTCACAACTGGCTGTGACCCCATCTCCATGGCATCTGATGCCCTTTTCTATCCACTGAAAGTATTAGACCACAGGTAATATACATACACCAACACGTGCATACACGTGAAGAAAATGTTTTTATTTTTTTAAAGAGTAATTTGTATACTTTCTTTTAAAATAAGGGGGCTGAGCTGGGCAGTGGTAGCTTTGATCCCAGCACTTAGGAGGCAGAGGCAGGCAGATTTGAGTTCAAGAGCAACATGGTCTACAGTCAGCTAGGGCTACACAAAGAAACCCTGCCTTGAAAAAAAAAAAAACAAAAAAAACAAAACCCAAACCAAACTAAAACCATCAAAACAAGGGGCTGGAGAGATGGCTCAGTGCTAAAGAGCACTTGCTGCACATTCAGAGGAACTGGGTTCAATTGCCAACACCTACATGGTGTCTCAGAACAGCCTGAAATTCTTACTTCTGTAGACACCAGGCACACATCTAGTACATATACATACACATAATGAATAAATAACTCTTGGGAGGATTTTTTTCTTAAAATAAATATATAAGACATAAGAACAGAACCAAACAAAAAAGTCTAAGTATGGGAAGACACACTTGAAACAGTTCTAAAAATAAAGCTGTAACACAATTATAACATGAATGTTATATAGAATATAATGTTTTTTTTCTTTTTCCATATAGGTATGCATGCTTGTATGCATGCATGCACATGTATTTGCTGTGTGTGGAGGCCAGAGGACAAAGCCAGGTATCACTCTCAAGAACACCATCCTTTGAGACAGCATCTCTCCGTGGCCCGGAGCCCACCAACTGTGCTAGACTAACTGTCCAGTGAGCCCTAGGGATCCTCTGTCTCCACTTCTCCAGCACTAGGGTTATAAAGATATGCCACCATGCCTGGAGTTTTCACTCAGGTTCTAGAAATTGAATTCAGATCCTCATACAATAAGGTAAAAATGTTACTGACTGAGCCATCTCAACAGCACGTACACAATCCTAACAACCAGAAAAGGCCATGTCATAAGGTCATTTTAATGATTGGTATCCATAGTAACACTTAGGATGTTTTTCTCAAATGTGTTTTCATTTCTGTTGTAAAAATCTGCAACAAATAATTATTCTGTATTATTCCCCAAGTATGTATCATAAACTGAACAAGCTTAGCTCCTGTGGTTCCTGAAGAACTGATGTCTGTTTTGTTAGATAATAAGGTACACTGCATCTGTTAATTAAAAAAACATATGTAGAGGCTGGCAAGATAACTCTGAGTAAGAATGCTTGACGCAGCCAGGCAGTGGTGGTGCACACCTTTAGTCCCAGCACTTGAAAGGCAGAGCCAGGCGGATCTCTGTGAGTTTGAGGCCAGCCTGGTCTACAGAGTGAGATCCAGGACAGGCACCAAAACTACACAGAGAAACCCTGTCTCGAAAAACAAAACAAATAAAAAAGAATGCTCGACACCAAGACTGGTTACCCATGTTCAAGCCCAGGACGCACACAGTAAACAGAGAAGTGACTTCCGCTAATTGTCTTCACACCTCCACATACATACACACAGAAGCGCAGCAGAGGTGGAAATAAATTACACATTCGTAGGTCCTGCCCCGAGCGAGGAGCTATGGACAGTGGATGGCTTCTTGGGAAGAGTCAATTTTCTTCCTTTTCTCCTCCTCCTCCTCCTTCGTTTTCTTCTTTTTGTTTGTTTGTTTGGTTTTTTTTGGGGGGAGAGAGTTCCTCTGTGTAGCCCCTGGCTGTCCTGGAACTCATTTTTTAGACCAGGCTGGCTTACAATTCACACAGATCCACCTGCCTCTGCCTCCTGAGTGCTGGAATTAAAGGCGTGCGTCACCATGCCTGGGTTTTTTAACTCTGTAATACAGAGCCTGGGACTTTTGGTTTTGGTTTTTTGAGACAGAGTTTCTCTCTGTAGGCCTGGCTGTCCTGGAATTCACTCTGTAGGCCAGGCCGGCCTGTCCAGAGAGTTAGTCTAAGAATGTGGACCTAGTAGGTTGATAATTGAAGGGTTGTAAGAGAAATTAAAAAAAAAAAAAGGAAAAGAAAACTTGTTGGGAAGAGATGGAAGATGAGGGTGGATGGCAGAAGAGTCATAATGAATATAATCAAAATATTGTATGAAATTCTTAAAGAATTAATAAAGATATGTTATTAAAAACTACGGGCCGAGCCGGGCAGTGGTGGCGCATGCCTTTAGTCCCAGCACTTAGGAGGCAGATCCAGGTGGATCTCTGTGAGTTTGAGGCCAGCCTGGGTTACCAAGTGAATTCCAGGAAAGGCACAAAGCTACACAGAGAAACCCTGTCTCGGAAAAAAAAAAAAAAAGACAACCCTCCTCCCCAAAAAACCTATGTATACATCTGTAAAGCCAGATCTGGTGGTGCATGCCTGTTATTTCAGTACTCAGGAGGCTGAGGTAGGAGAATTAGGAGTTCAAGGCTATTCTAGCTACTTAACAAGTTACAGGTTAGCTTGTGCTTCGTGAGACACTGTTTCCAAAAGAGAGAGAGAGGAGAGAAAGAAAGGACAAAGATACAGATTAAAAAATACACAGGTAAGCCGGGTAGTGGAGGCACACACCTTTAACACCAGAACTTGGGAGACAGAGGCAGGAGGAGCCCCTTGAGTTCCAGGCCAGCCTGGTTTACATGGTGCATTCCATTCCAGCCATAGCCTGTCTCTTTGCAAAAGTGAAGGCCTAAGACAGTCTGTTTCCTCCGAGGAATGCATTTCTGCTAAGATGCATTCCAGTCTGCAGGGCCAGCTGCTATTTTCTTACCTCTGTGTAAACCCTTACTAGAGGATGCCTTCGCGATCACCAGCTCTCCTGCACTGCTTAATCAGCACTCCTACAGGGCTGGTATGGCTTTGCTTGGCTTTAGCTATGTGTACGTGTTCAGATCCCCTTGACTGCTATGGGCAGCTGTGAAGGACTAGACGTTGGTGCTGAGAACCCAACTCAGGTCCTCTCCCCTGTAACAGCTCCTAACCGCTAAGCTATCGCCCCAGCCGAAGGGCTTGTTTGATAATACCTCCCCTTTGACGAACAATGTAGGCGGTATTATAAGCCTGGTTTCTCACAGCTCAGAGTGAAACAAAGGAGCAGAGAAAGAACCTTCTGAAGGTCACAGGATGAGCCAGCTGGAAAGAAACACTAGAACTGTGCCCGCTCCTTTCCAAGAAGGGCCTCGTGAGTAAAGCAGCGCCTTCCTGCCGCCTGTACCCTCTGCTGCCTGCTCCACACACAGCAGAGCGGGGGAGGGGGCTGCATTCTGCCACCGGTGCCCTCTGCGGCTTGCTCCAGTCACACATTATTTCATTCGCTGAGCCCCACAGCACAGATTCGCAAAAGTCCATAGGGTCTCCCAGGCAGCTAGCTTCCTTTCAAACAAGTCATCATCTGCGACCATCGAGACAGTAAATGACCCAAAAGTCATGTTCCAAAAGGTTTAGATTAGCAGCGAAGGTTGGTTGGAGGGGCTGAAACTGGGTCCAGTTATTTAGAAATATGTGTATTTTCTATGATGTGGGTAAGAGTGAAGGAGACCTCTGACGGGGGGAGGTGGGGGGTGGGGGGGGGGGGAGCTTCTTCCCGGACCCTGGGTTAGGCACAAACCACACCCAAATGCCTGTTTTCACAGAAAGATCCTTTCTTAAGCAGGAAAGAAAAGTTAAAATGACTGCTTTCCGACTCAGGCAGAAACCAGCAGCAAATGACCTTGCAGGTGTAAGTTTTAAGAGAAAAAGAGAAGGTCTGTGTGAGAATGGGCTAGGATGTGAAGGAACTAGGGGACAAGGGAGAAGGGGAAGGGACGTTTGTCCCAGAGGGACAGAGGACTGCCTCTGGGTAGAGAAGAGACAGACGTGGACCATAGGAAAACTGGTTTATAAAGGTGAAGGAGGAAAACCCATGTTAGGATGAGATGTTTAATTTTAATTGGGCATATTAATTAGATAAATCAAAGGGGGCTTTTGATTGCTGGACTTCAATGCTTTGATAGCTGGACCTTGGTGGTCAGCCTCAGGAGGAGGAAGTGGCCAAATAAGGGAAGAGACCTTGGTGGCTTGCTTTAGGAATGTAATCTAAAGGTTTCTAGGAAGGCCAAGGGAATGGGGGAGGAGCAAGGGCTGCCAGAGCCACATGCTCGAGAGGACTAGTGTCCCTTCAGAGAATGCAGGTACATGTGTGCCACAGCATGCATATGGAAAGTCAGACAAGGGCTGGAGAGATGGCTCAGAGGTTAAGAGCACCGACTGCTCTTCCAGAGGTCCTGAGTTCAATTCCCAGCAACCACATGGTGGCTCACAACCATCTGTAATGAGATCTGGTGCCTTCTTCAGTATACATAGTAAATAAATAAATCTTCAAAAGAAAGGAAGGAAGGAAGGAAGGAAGGAAGGAAGGAAGGAAGGAAGGAAGAAAAGAAGAAAGAAAGAAAGAATTCAGACAATCTGCAGGAGTCAGTTCTCTCCCTCCCACCATGTGGGTCCCTGGGATCGAACTCAGGTAATCAGGCTTGGAGACAAATGTCTTTAAGGCTAGTCCTCAGGAGGATTCAAGTACATCCTTGGTTGCATAAGGAGTTGGAAGCCAGCCTAAATTAGAGACTTCCTGCTTAAAAACAAGCAAGCAAACAAAAAAGCCATATTTTGTTTTGTTTTGTTTTGTTTTGTTTTGTTTTGTTTTCTTTTCTTTTCTTTTCTTTTCTTTTTCAAGACAGGGTTTTTCTGTGTAGCTTTGGAGCCTGTCCTGGATCTCACTTTGTAGATCAGGCTGGCCTCGAACTCACAGAGATCTGCTTGGCTCTGCCTCCTGAGTGCTGGGATTAAAGTCATGTGCCACCACTGCCAGGCCAAAAGAGCCATCTTTACGGGAGGGTAAAACAAAATTCTTGTCTGAGAGTCATGGTGCACATCCTGAGTCCCAGCACTCAGGAGGCAGAGGCAGGTGGATTTCTGTGTGCTTGAGGCCAGCCTCGTCCACATAAATAAAAATGTCTCAAAAAATAAAGTCTTCTCTCTGCTGTCTGTTTTCTCTCTGCTTTCCTCTGCTCTGCTTCCTCCCCACCCACCCACCCCACCTCCATCTTTCTCTCTTTCCAGGCCTGGCTCTTCTCTTTCCCCTCCCTGCCTTTCCCTCCTAATAAAGCTCTGACTGATAAATAAATAAATAAATTGATTGATTAATTAATGTCTTGATAGGTAGAATAGAGATAGTCATGCACAGACCTGGTTTTAACTCCTAACATTCTGTCATTAAAGAAGTCACTCACACTCTCCAGGGCACAGTTTCCTCATCTGTAAATTGAGATAATAATAATCTTAAGAAGCCCAAACCAGAGCTGGGCATTGGTGGTGCATGCATTTAATGCCAGCACTCAGGAGGCAAAAGCAGATGAATCTCTGAGTTGAGGGTAGCCTGGTCTACAGAGTGAGGTCAGGACAGCCAGGGCTGTTATGCAGAGAAACGCTGTCTCATTAAAAAAAAAAAAAAAAAAATTAAAAGAAGAGGAGGAGGAGGAGGAGGAAAGAAAGAAGCCTAAACTAGGCATACTGATACATACCTTTAATCTTTAATCCCAGGACTCAGGATATGGAGGCAGAGGGATCTCTGTGAGTTCCAGGCCAGCCAGGGCTACAAGATAAGACCTTGTCTCAAAAGAAAAATTCTTGATCACCCAGATTTGCCATGAGGATCAGATGAGACACACATTTTCGGCCCTGTGTCTAGCACTGAACATTAATAAGGGCACAGAAAGAGGCAGCCACTATGTGCACCTGAAAGGACCCTGTCGGTGGTTTCTACAGGTAGACTGACCCCACTCTGTGTCTACGGTTACACACCAGAGGGTCTACAGAAGTGACACTTTGGAACTGGTCTTCATTGTAGTCTGGGAGCACCTTCAGACCAGCTGAAGGGGTGCACCTCTGGAACATCTCCACCAAGACAGGCTTTTCGAGCCCACATACTCGTGGTCAGTGTTGGCTCAGGGCTCTCTCCTTCAATTCCCATACTGGTGTTTTCTCTCCTGCAGCTTTTAGCAGCAGATGTGGTTAGAGAGCCATAAACTCAGCGATGACAGATGGGGAACACGTTTGGTTTCCTCATCCTGATTAGAGGTACTTTCCCTGGAAGGATCTGCCAGCATGCTGTTAGGTACACCTCAGATACTTGAACGGGAAGCTCTGCGTGGGAATGATCTTAACTATTTGAGTCTGAACAGCTGACAATGCCCCTTTTCCCCTCCCTGAGTCCCATTTTTTTGTGGGGTACTTTATTTTGTTTGCTTTCTGTTGTTGTTTCTAGGGTTTTTTTGTTTTGTTTTGTTTTTTGTTTTTGTTTGTTTGTTTGTTTGCTTGCTTGCTTTGTTTTGTTTCTGAGGTGCCCTCACTGTATAGCTCTAGCAAACCTGGAACTCACTATGTTGGTCGCTATGTAGAACAACCTAGCTTTGAACTCACAGAGATCCACCTGCTTTTGCTTCTGGGGTGCTGGGATTAAAGGAATGAGCTACCACAATCATTGTTGGCTTTTTTAGACCAGGTCTTGCATTGGTTAATTCTGGTTGGTCTGATACTCACATATAACCAGACTAACTTCATACTTAACAGCAGTCTGTCAGCCTCCTGAATACTGGGATCACAAGCAACTTGGTCACACCAAGCACAGTTGTTTGAAGTTTTGGCTGGGTTTGGTTCTGCACCTGTGACATGGGCAACAGCCTTCCTCATCTGGTGGCATCATGCCAAGACTGGCTTCAGGTTTGGAGAAGACACATGCGGTCCAGGCTTTGTAAACTAAGGCTAGGCAAGCATCTGGGGGTGGTGTGAATGCACCAGAGAAACTGAAATCCCAAACAGAGCCATGAGACTGACTTGCTTTGGCTCAAGTCGACTTTGAACTCACTGTGTAGCAAGGATGACCTGGCCCTCCTGCCTCTACCTCTGGAGTGCTGGGATTACAGGCATGCACCATCACACACAATTCTACAGCGCTGGGGATGGACCAGGCTCTCGTGCATGTTGTCAGGCCATGCTGAGCTACATCTCCAGCACCACAAACACTGCCTTCTCCATTTGTCCAGTGCTCTGGTCACACCTCACACTGCATTAAGTGGTTAATAATCTTCACAACTCACTATAAGCAAAGACAATCTTGATCTTCAGATAAACTGAGAATCCAAGAATTTTTTTATTATTTATTTATTTTTATTTTCAGTGCATTGGTATTTTGTTTCCATGTACGTCTGTGTGAGGGTATCAGATCTTGGAGTCACAGACAGTTGTGAGCTGCCATGTGGGTGCTGGGAATTGAACCCAGGTCCTCTGGAAGAGCAGCCAGTGCTCATAACTGCCAAGCCATCTATCTCTTCAGCCCCTGAGAGTCTAAGAATTTAAGTTACTTGTTCAAGGTCACACAGCTCATTAAGGACATGCTCAAGATTTAGATTTAGGGGCCCTGAACTAATTGGACACTGCCACCCATTCTCCTAAAATGTATATATAGTTGAGCAAATCTGACCCCTCCCTGTCCACCCCGCTGTCGCTCCCACTGTCCCACAAACTTCAAGGCTTTGTGAGATCATCAGCCCTCCCTCAAAGAACCCTGACTAGAGTCTCAGAATGTGGCTCTGTTGACAAAGTGCTTGCCTGGCATGCGCAAGGCCCTGGATTTCATCCCTGGCTCTCCGTAATTACAGGTCTAGTGGTCCATACCTATAATTCCAGCACTCGAGGTAGACACAGGAGAGGACTTCAGGCTCATCCTTGGCTACATGTCCAAGTTCTCCAGCATGGACTACATAAGGAAAGAATGAAAAGGAAAAAGAAAAAAAAAATCCCTAGCTTCCTCCTGCTGCCTTTCAAGACTGCTCAGAATGTGTGTGCATTCAGAAAACTTAGCTGGTGAGGCCAGCCGGTGGCTCAGCAGGTGAAGGTGCTCTCTTCCAAGCCTGACAACATGGGACCCACATGGTATCCCCCCCAAGCTGTCCCCTCACCCCCCCACACACTAAATAAGTAAATAGATGATAAATGTAATGAAAAGGGAGGATTAGCTGACATCCAGACAGATGTCACAGCCCCCTTTTGCTTTTCATAACAAATTCCTTCCTGCAAACTATAGGGATGACTCTTTAAAGTGTAGTCTTTGGGGCCAGAGAGATGGCTCAGTGGTAAAGGACATTTGTCACTCTTGTAGAGGACCCAGGTTCAATTCCCAGCCACACATGGTGGTTTACAAGTATCCGTCACTCCAGATGCCCTCTTTTGACTTCTGAGGGCACCACACATGCATATAGTGCATGTATACACACGCCAGCCCACCCTCATACGTGATGAATAAGTCTATTTAAAAAAAAAAAAAAAGAAAGTGTAGTCTTTGTATTTTCCACTTTGGTGACTAACTGAAGGGTGGCATTCTGCCGTTTCCTGTGTATTCCTGGAGCCTAGTCCTGGAACAGAGCCAGCCCCCAGTGCTTGTCTGTTTCAAGAATGAACTGATTAATACATAATGAGTGAAAAACAACAACAACAAAAAGCTACAAGACATATCAGCCAACTAGGCTGGCTCCTCCCTTTTTGTACCCGTAAACATTGATGGTACCAGCCAAGCCAAGCAGCACTTTACAAATTCGACAAAGAAGTATGGAGCTCTTGGGTAGACTCACAGAGTGCTGCTGGCCTTCTGCGTGGGAGTCTCTTTGGGACAAGAGCCTTGAGCAGAGATGTCTTGTCTCAAAATGATATAATAATCAGAATTTTATCACAGGATTGCACTGGGAAAGCCAAAGCGTTAAGGGATATGAAGGCCCATAAGAAACTACAAACTGATACACAAATGCCAAAGGCTGTTGTCTTATTGCTGTTGTTATGTGCAAGGCCCGTAAGAAGACTTTAAAGACAAATAACCAGTCCATCAGCACAAGGCAATGGCAGCCAAGTGAAGTACTCAGGAACCTGTGGTCCGGACTGGAGAGGTGGCTCAGAGGTTAGGAGTGCTAGCTGCTCTTCCAGAGGTCCTAGGTTCAATTCCCAGCACCCACACAGCAGCTCACAATCTGATGCCCTCTTCTGGTCTGCAGGCATACGTGCAGACAAAATGCCTGTGTACATTTAAAAAAAAAAAAAAACCAACAACAACAATCTGTGGTCACAGTGCTGGAGAACTAGGAGATAGAGGAAGGAAGATCAGAAGTTTAAGGTCATTCTTAGGTTTATAGAAAGCTCGGGGTCAGCATGAGATTGTGAGGCTAGGCTGTCTTTTAAAAAAGTATTTGAGTTCTCTTAAGTTCCCTCTGCAAACTCAGTTATGATGTGGTCCCTCTTGCCTGGGTTGGTCTGTCTAGAAAGGCCTTCCACGCCACTCTAACCATGTCACAGTCCACCTCAAGGAGCATACATTTTTCTTTTTAAGTCACGCTCTCATGGACCCTGGGCTGACCTTGATGTCCCTAGGTAGTCAAGGATGACCTCTAACCCCTGTCATCCTGCCTCCACCTCCCCAAAGTGCTAGGACTGCAAGTGGGTGCCACTGCACCCAGGAAGGCGCTGACATCATCGCCAGTAGATGTCTCGAACGACCAGCTCACATTTAGCCCCTGGGACAGCAGCATTTCCTGGATGCACCTGCCATGAAGTCCCCGTGAACTCTCACTTGGAGCACGGCAAATCCCTTCTGTCTGGAGGTCCCAAAGTGTACCTTGCTGCAAACACTGTACTGTTCTTCTAGACTTGTGCTGTGAGTCAGAACCAGCTCCAACAAGGGTTTTTGGAGGACAAAAACCAATAGGAGGAACTTCACCCTAGACTCTTGTAGTTAGCCAGTTTTCTCTGTTCACTTGCAGGTTCTGGCTGACTTTTTATTCTACACAGGTGTTTCCACCCACAGCTCTCTTTCCATACTTTATTAATGCGCTGACACCAGATTGCAGGGAGCCCCCCACCTCCACATTCTTTACTGCCTCTACCTCCTAATGCTCTGTTGTTAGTTAACTGCTTATGAAGCCAATGTGACTGGTTCACTGTCTTGCAAAACCTTTCACCCCACCCCCAAGCCAAGTGTTCAGGTTTCTTACTATTACTGTTGTTTCCTTTTTAACTGTGTGTGTGTGTGTGTGTGTGTGTGTGTGTGTGTGTGTGTGTGTTTAGGGAGGTCAGGTAGACAAAATTTAATTGTATAATTCAGGCTGGTCTCAACATGTCTCTGCCTCCCAAAGGTTAGAATTACAAGTATGGATCACTGCCTGTCTTAGCCACTTTTCAATTGCTGTGATAAGACACTACAGCCAAGGCATCTCATTGATAAAGAGTTTATTTGAGCTTAACGGTTTCAGAGGGTGAGTCCATGCCCATCTTGGTGGTGCAAGTGTGTGTTGATCGTGGCAGAAGGCAGACATGGTGCTGGAGCAGTATCTGAGAGCTTACATCTTGAGATACAACCACAAGGTAGAGAGAGAAAAAGAGTTAACTGTGATTGACATGGAATTTTGAAACCTCAAAGGCTGCTGCAATGACACACTTCTTCCAACCAGGTCTAATTCTTCCCAAAGAGTTCCACCAACAGGGGACCAGGTATTCAAATAGAAGAGTCTATGGGCCATTCCCATTCAAACCACCACACTATCCCTTCCTTTAATTATTTAACTTTTTACATTATATATTCTATGTGTGTGTGTTGGGGGGGGGGCGTGTATGCTGCCCATAGCACAAGTGTGGAAGTCAGAGGACAACTTGTGGGAGTCAATTCTTTTCTATCAAGTGGATTCTGGGGATAGAACTCAGTTTTCAGGCTTGGCAGCAACCATCTTTACCCATTGGGCTATCTCACCAACCATCTTGTTTATTTGTTTGTGGCAGGGTCTCATGTAGCCCAGGGAAGCTGCCTAGTTAGGGTTGAGCTTGAGCCTTTGATCCACCTGCCTCCACTTCCAAAATTCTGGGATTACAGTTTACGCAATGCTGGGGATGGAACCCAGGGCTTTGAGCATGCTAGGCAAGCGTAATACCCACTGAGCTACATCCTCACCCTGATTTTATTTTTTTATTTTTTTGAGACAGGGTTTCTCTGTGTTGACCTGGCTGTCCTGGAACTCACTCTGAAGACCAGGCCGAGGTTTTTCTTTTCTTTTTTTTTCTCTTTTTTCAGAACTGAGGACCGAACCCAGGGCCTTGTGCTTGCTAGGCAAGCGCTCCACCACTGAGGTAAATCCCCAATCCCCAGGCTGAGGTCTTTCATCTTTTTGTTTGTTGGTTGGTTGGTTTTTCAAGACAGGGTTTCTCTGTGTAGCTTTGCGCCTTTCCTGGAACTCACTTGGTAGCCCAGTCTGGCCTTGAACTCACAGAGATCTGCCTCCTGAATGCTGGGACTAAAGGCTTGCGCCACCGCCACCCGGCCAGGCTGAGGTTTTTATCTTTGAAATCTTGAGTTTCCCTTCACCTCTTACTGTGTCCCTTGGTCCTCTTGAAACTTCAGTTTGGGACCAAAAAGGGTTTTCATCTGTGCACTCAGGTGAACTTGAAATGAGGAACAGGAAACTGCTGCCTAGCTGGGAAGGAAAGGAAGTCCTTCTCTTGGACTAGTCGGAAGGATTAGTCCAAGTCCACAAAGGATTTGATTGCATCATGAGCAAACCAGATAAAATCTCACCTCTAAAACAGATACATTCAGTGTATTTACAAATACCTGTCTAGAACTGTTATGCTTTCCTGAGCTGCTGTTGTAGATGTTAAGATAAATAAATGGCTATGTGAGAGAGAGGTCAAGCCATGTAAATGTAAGTATAAAAGGGTCCCTCAGAGTAAAGAGAGTTACCTAGCTTCATGTACTGGTCTCTAATCCCAACACTTGCGAAGCTGAGGTGTAAGGCCCAAGGTTCAAGATTTCCAGGCCAGAACAGGCTATGCAGCAAGACCTTGTCTCAGAAATTAAGAAATAGAGGGCAGGGATGAAGCTCAGCTGGTAGAGTGCTTGCCTACCAGGTGTAAAGCTTTGGGTTCCATCTCCCTCACCCAAGAAACCTGATGCAGTGGTGCTTGCCTGTAACCCCAGCACAGTGGAGACAGGAGAAGGATGAAGAGTTTAAGGCCATCCTTAAGTACTGAATTTGAAGCCAGCCTGAGCTACATGAGACCCTATCTCAAAGAAGAAGAGAGGAGGAGGGAAAAAAATAAAACAAATGGGAAATGATGGCGCATGCCTTTGATCCCAGCACTCAGGAGGCAGAGGTGGGCAGATAGATCTCTGTGAGTTCAAGGCCAGCATGGTCTATAGAGCAAGTTCCTTGACAACCAGAGCTGTAAAAGAAAATCTGTCTTGAAAAACCAAATAGATAGATAGACAGACAGATAGACAGATAGATGAATAAATAAATAATAAATTAGTGAATGAATGAATAAAGCAAGCCAAATTTTTGTGCTACAGATGCAATCCAGAGGCCTGAACATGCTAAGCAAGCACTCCATCACTTATCCATTCCCCTAGCGTCTGTAAATTGGGAGTTTCATTTTTGGTTTAGTATTTTTTTTTCAGAGATAAGGTCCCACTATGTAGGCCTGGTTGGCCTGAAATTCTCCAGGTAAACTACACTGCCCTTGAACTCATGGGCAATCTTCCTGCCTTTGCCTCTCAGGTGCTGGGAATTAGAGGGTGCCCCATCATGCTCAGCTATAATTTTTAACCAGTAACGTTATTATTATATAAATACTAAAGACAAAAATAACATTTAAAAATAGCATATATGCTTACAGAAATAGCCATTTCAGACATCCAAAAGTAAGATTAGAAATCAAATACATAAGCAAGCTTGTCCTAATCAAAACAGACCGATATAGTGTTTCATAAGCTATCCAGCATGCTTTCTTTTTCTGTATATTTTATTTTTACATTTACTTATTTAGTGTGTGTGTGCAAATACTTGTGTGTAAGTGTGGGCATGTTTGGAGGCCAGAGGACAACATTCACACATTGTACTATATGGCTTCCCAGACTGAACGCAGGTTGTCAGGATTGGTAGCAAGCAATTCTACCTGCTGAGCCACCTTGTCAGCACAACACAATGATTTTTTCAATATTTATTTGTTTGTTTGTTTGTTTGTTTGTTTGTTTGAGACAAAGTCTCACTATATAGATCTGGATGGCCTGGAACTCTTTATGCAGACCAGCCTGGCGTTGAACTCACAGAGATTCTGCCTGCTTCCGCCTTCCAAGAGCTGGGATTAAAATTGTACACCATCACCACAAAAATACTTATTCAGGGGGCTGGAGAGATAACTCAGTGGTTAGCAGCACTGATTGCTCTTCCAAAGGACCCAGGTTCAATTCCCAGCACCCATATGGCAGCTCACAATTGTCGGTAACTCCAGTTGCAGGGGGTTGGACACCATCATATAGACATATGTGCAGGCAAAACACCGATGTACACAAAGTAAAAATAAATAAATTATTTAAAAATACATTATAGCTGGACATTGGTGGCGCATGCCTTTAATCCCAGCACTCGGGAGGCAGAGGCAGGCGGATCTTTGTGAGTTTGAGGCCAGCCTGGTCTCCAAAGTGAGTTCCAGGACAGGCACAAAACTACACAGAGAAACCCTGTCTTGAAAAACCAAAACCAAAACCAAAACCAAAACCAAAAACAAAAACAACCATTATATATATTTAGAAACATATAATTCTATAATTATCTCCCCATCACCAGTGTAATATCTATATACTTGTAAGTACCAAGTATCTTAAAATCTGTCCTATTTCTGTGTCAACAGGAAAGAAAATCCGCTCAAATCAGGACTCCATGGTGTTTAAATTTTACTCCTGGCTCCTTGGATCTTTCTTTGAGTTTGTAAGGAGCACATACATACCCTTTCTGGGCATGAGAACAACAGCACTATTCTGATGTTGTAATTTTTCCACCAAATCCACCCCTTGTGGAATACCCTCCTGCCATCAAACTTGACCAGAGCAGGCTGTCTCGTGGAAGGCAGCGATAAACAAGGAGTTACCGGGACCCAGGCACTCCACGGGATAGTCACGACTATCAGAGAAGGAAAAAGCCTGTTGCAGATTGCCTTTGGGGTTTAAGTTTGGCCTTTTAAGCACAAAAGAATCAAAATTCTGTATGGACTCGTGCATGCCACAGCATGCATGTTGAGGTCAGAGGAAAGCTTGGCGGAGTCTTCTTGGGGATTGACCTCTGGTCATCAGGCTCCACAGCAAGTGCCTTTACCCACTGAACCACCTCCCCAGCCCCGGGTTTTATTTTGGTTTGTTTTTTTTCCAGTGCATTTTTCTGTCCTTTTACCAAGATATTCCTAATGTCACAGGTACCTGACTCTGTGACAGGCAGCCATCTGTAGACTAATTCAAGGCGATGAGTAATCTCTGACTCGGTTGTTTCCCTCCCCAGCCTCTGGCTCTTAAATGCTACCCTCAGAAAACAAAGCCTTATTTCTCTGGGAAAGAAAAATTCTTAGGGTTGTTCTCTTGGAATTTATCCCTATCCAGATCATGCTGACATAGAAGTGATAACAGTTAAATTTAGAAAGTTCCTTCTCAAACTAAAGAATACTCAAGCTGAGAGGAAAAACAGAGCTCATGCTGGCCTGCTCCTTCGTCTCACAGCAAAGGAAATAGAAGCCTGGCGAGGTCAACTGGGCTGTCCAAGGCCACATGGGAAAACAAGCTGCTTTCTTCACAACTGGCTAGTGAGTGTCTACGATGTGTCCAGCACGTCCTGCACCAGGGTGTCAGCAAGAAAGGGTTCCAGCCAGAACGTGAGCCAGGCTTGAATTCAAGCCCTGGACTGTCCTTCCCACTCCATGCAAGTGTGTAAGTCTGTCTCTCTCTCTCTCTCTCTCTCTCTCTCTCTCTCTCTCTCTTCAGGACCTCTGGCCTAGTCTCAGAGAATTAACATTCAGACTGAGAAAAATGAGAGAATTCTCTGGAAAGAGCCTTTTTTATTCTTGGTTCCCTCTGGAGGGAGTAGAAGGACATTTGGGGGAAAGCCAAGGACGTGACTGTGTACTTACTCACAGCGATGATGCGCCACTGCCCTGTGGCTGTGGAACGTGGATCTTTAACGATGCAGACACCACCACCACCACCCCCCCCACCCCCCGTGATCATGTACCAACTAGAGAATCAAGAAGATGCCAGGGGCCTGGACACTGTGACCATAGAACAATACCACGAAAGCCCCCAAAAAAACGTGGCCAGCCCACTCAAGGATCCTACTAAGATTTTGTTGTTGTTGCTGCAGGAGAGAGCCTAAGGAAAAAAGCCATTGCATTCACGCAGTCAGGCTTGGTGCCAAGTGCCTTTACCTCATGAGCAACCTCCCCAGTCTCTATTTGGGGGTTTTTAAAACATTGTCTCACGTAGCCAAGGCTGGCCTCAAACTCACTATGTAGCTAAAAACAGCCTTGAACTCCTGATCCTCCTGTATCTGCCTCCTGACTGCTGTGATTAGCAGCATGCACCACCATTCCCAGATTCTGTATTTATTTTAGCTTCATGACTTCGCAGGAACACTGTGAAGTCAAATGACGTGAGTCACAAAACCCTTTCTGAAGGAGAAATACCAGAGTGCCAGCCTTGACAGGGGACACAGAAACCTCAAAAACATGTAGCTGTGCCAGCTGGGAGTGACTACACATGCCTGTCATCCCAGCACTCGGGGTGTTGAGGCTAGAGGGTCAGAAGTTCAAGTCCAGCTTCTACTGAATCGTGAGTCTGAGGCCAGCCTAAGGTACACACCCACCCCCCACCTTAAAAGGAAGTGGTGGGGGGAGACCAATGTTAAAAAGGAGGCAGGGATTTTTTTTGTAATATTTTTCCAAAATTTCCAGTTAGTATATATGCGAAATGAGCCTTTATGATCCCCACCAAGGGACCTCAAATTACATACAGTATGTAGAACGTTGCCTCCAGAGGCTGAAAGGAAAAGCATTAAAGAGCTTATGGGAGCAGCTTGTCTCTGAGTAGAGCAGTAAAGCAGGGACCAAGGACAGTACCTTGCTTCAAAATCAGGACGTCACAGTGTCAAAGGGTGGCAAAGTGTGGTTACCTGCTGAGCCATCCCACCAGCCCCTTGGCTGGCATATTACCACCGACGAGGGTTTTAAAGCACCTACCTTCATGTCCAGATCTCCTGTAAATAAAATCCTGGTTCCTTTGCCCTGTGATAGCCCTCCCTCCATTCTGGCCTTGCAGTGGTGAGTCAAGAACCTCAAAGAAGCGTCATCTGTCTCAACCCCAAGGGTGGTCCATCCACACTTGCACTCTCGGCACTGAGCAGGTGAGGCAGAAGGATGGAGAATGAGACCAGCCTGCGCTACATAGCCACAGCCAGTTCAAAGAGCATCCTGGGTTACATACCAACATCCAAATAAATGAAAATAAGACTTTCAGAAAGATGACTCAGGCCTTGGGGATTTAGCTCAGTGGTAGAGTGCTTGCCTAGCAAGCGTAAGGCCCTGGGTTTGATCCTCAGCTCAAAACAAAACAAAACAAGACAAAAACAACAACAACTAAACAGAAAGATGACTCAGTGGGTCAAGACACCTGTTGCCAAACGTGACAACCTGAGCCTGAGGCCTAGGAGCCACACGGTGGAAGGAGAGAACTGACTCCTGCAAGCTGTCCTCTGACCTCCACAGCCCTCCCACATGTGCATCTGCACAGCACAAAGAAATACATGAAATGGAACAAAAGATTCAAATAACAGCAACGAAACAAGGGCCGCTGGTGTGTCTCAGTGCTAAAAACCTTGCCTATTGTGTGTGAACCCCTGTGTTCAATGCCTAGCATTAAGAAAGGAAGAAAGGAGGGAAGGGAGGGAGGGAGGGAGGGAGGGAGGAAGGAAGGAAGGAAGGAAGGAAGGAAGGAAGGAAGAAAGAAAGAAAGAAAGAAAGAAAGAAAGAAAGAAAGAAAGAAAGAAAATTTAAGAGCCAACTAGAGCCTTGAACTAAATTTGTTGAAATCTTGTTTGGTGTGTAGTTTGACTGTTTTGTTGTTGTTGTTTTTTTTTTTTTTTTTTTTTTTTGGAGACAAGTTTTCTCTGTGCAGCCTGGCTGTGTAGACCAGGCCAGCCTTGAACTCACAAAAGTCCTCCTGCCTCTACCTCCCAAGTGCTAGGATTAAAGGTGTGCACCACCACCTCCCAATTTCAAAATAATTTTATGCCCATATTATTAATCTTTACCATGACAAAGTAATCATGAGCTTTCTATAACTAATGTGTCAATAGGGCATTGGGATTTTTTAAATAAAAGTTTGTTTTTAATTTTATATTTTAAATATTGTTGTGAAAAATTCTGGACATAGTAGAATATTATAATGGGCCTTCATTTTCCACCAAAACATGTAATTTTAACTAGTTTAAGCTAAAGCTGATATACATTGAAATGCACAAATTTTATTTTCTTTATCTATCTCTGGTTTTTTGTTGTTATTGTTTCGTTCTGTTTTCTTTCAGTACTTGGGACTCATTCAAGTTAGGCAATCATTCTACAACTGAGCTACATCCCACTTGACCTTTGTGAGGGGAGGGCGTGTCGAGACAGTGTTGCTCTGTGTAGCCCTGGCTGTCTTGGAACTCACTCTGTAGACCAGATTGGCCTCAAACTCACTCACAGAGATCTGCCTGCTTCTGCTTCCTGGGTGTATTTGTTGTCCTTCTTCTTCTTCTTCTTCTTCTTCTTCTTCTTCTTCTTCTTCTTCTTCTTCTTCTTCTTTATTTTATTTTATTTATTTATTTATTTGTTTATTTATTTATTGGTTTTTCGAGGCAGGGTTTCTCTGTGTAGCTTTGCGCCTTTCCTGGGACTCACTTGGTAGCCCAGGCTGACCTCAAACTCACAGAGATCCACCTGCCTCTGCCTCCCGAGTGCTGGGATTAAAGGTGTGCGCCACCACCACCTGGCTTTATTTTTTATTTTATTTTATTTATTTTTTTATTTTCTGGAGCTGAGGACTGAACCCAGGGCCTTGTGCTTGCTAGACAAGCGCATTATCACTAAGCTAAATCCCCAGTCCCCTTCTTCTTTTTTAATCTTTCTAAATTCACATCTTTGCAGCAGAAGTCTGGCTCCATGACCTCCAGAATACAAGGCTATTGATTTCTTCCCTGATCTGCATCATGCTCCCCTGGATTCAGGGCTTGGCCAGGAGAACAGATGTGAGGTCAGTGTCGGAGTGCTGTGTTGCTGCTGGTCCACAAAGTACGTCCTTGCATGCCACCGTCCAGGCCAGCTCGATTCCACTCCCAGACATCCCTGCAATCTGCACCCACAGGTCACTACTAGCCGGTTCATAGAGCCATCCTCAATGCCTTTAATATTACTTCATATAGTCCTACTAAGTGCCAGGCAGCTGCCCACACTTGGACTGTCCTCAGAGAGATCTGACTTTAAAAGACTCCCACTTCCCTTCTTAAGCTGGAAAAGAAAATGTAAGCTTGCCTCCCATCTCGTGGCAGGAGATGAATCAGCACAAAAGGAAATTGTCCTTGCACAAGCTCTCCTGATCCCCTGGGCTGGGTGTGTTCGGTATCGGGTGAGCGATGGGAAGGGAGTTGCTATCTTTTCTGGAACTGCTCTGAGAGGTGAACAATACCGCACACGCTGACTGGCCTGTGAGGTTAGAACTGTTGACACACACCTTGCCAATTAGAATTGTCACAACTTGTGGGGAAAGCTCAGCAGCTTCCAGATAAGAAACTCGGCAAATAAGGAAACTGCCCAAGTCTAGGCGGTGTCAAATGCACAAGGTCAAAGGAGTGTCGAAGTGTGACACTCAAAAGGCACTTGAGGGACATACCGGCTCCGGGAAAAGCTGGAACAGAGATTTCACGAGAGGTGGCTTTCAGGGAAGACCTTTGACTATCACAGAAGCCCTGGCAGTACCAGGATGTACATGGGGGGCCCAAAGAACCAACCGTGGCAGGTCCCTGACAACCAGGCCAAGCCCACTGAAGTCATCTCAGCTCTAGCCTGGGTGCTGTTCTTAAGTAGCAGGATCCTAATCTCTGCAGACCCTCTGTCTTCTCATCTACAATAGGGAAGCACTGGACACAATGGGCTCTTCCCCTTCTAAGTCCAGCAGAGGAACCACAGACCCCTGTTTTCCTTTTCTTCCATTACTTTCCTGAGACTACAGGGAAGAAAGCTGCTGGATAAATCAGTACTCTAAAATAGCTACCACCACCACCACCACCCCCGGGAATTATGTAGGGGTGTGTGTGTATGTGTGTGTGTGTGTGTGTGTGTGTGTGTGTGTGAGAGAGAGAGAGAGAGAGAGAGAGAGAGAGAGAGAGAGAGAGAGACTATGTACTCGTGCATGAGTGTGTATTGCTGTTACATGAGGCAAGGACTCTGTCTTTGGTGGGTAGAGAGAGGAAAACATTCAGCCTGCTCTTGATGTTTCTCAGTTTTGCAGGGGGAAAAAAAAATCCATGCAACCAAGAGAGAGGGGTGAGATTTTGGATGAGAAGGCAGTGGGGGAGGAGCGAAGGAGCCAAGCTCTCAGCACTGAATTAAAAAAGGATGAGGGCGCAGTTAAAAGGGAGGCTGAGAAGGAGCCAAGAAATAAAAATATGCTGGGGATTTTAAACTGGGTGTAGCCACAGCTGGGTAAATCCTACTCTTCCACTCAGACTGGCTTTTCACACTGGCCTGCCCTTCCCCTCCCCCCACCCAGGCCCATTCTAAATTCTTTCCAGGCTCCCATCCTTTCCACCCCCTCTTCCTCTGAAGAGAAATTATATAGGAGCCGGGGAGGAAGTGACATGTTCCTGCTTGAATGGAGCCAGCCTCTGCAGCGGCCACTTGTCCTTCCTCAGCGGCAATCTTGCTGCAGGAGCAAGGATCCCTGTGTAAGGGTCTCCTCTTCCTCTGCCTGAGCTCTGGTGTCCAGCATGCCTTGGCAAGCTCCACCGTGAGGCTTTGGGCGTGCTGCATGGTTCAAGTTCCCCTCAAGTGCACCTTCCAGTCAGTCAGTCATCAAATTCAGAGTATATATCATAGAGCTGGAGCCAGTCTGTTAATCTGGCTTCTTTGCTCTGTGTGTGTGTGTGTGTGTGTGTGTGTGTGTGTGTGTGTGTGTGTGTGTGTGTGTTTAGTTTAAATTATCTGGGAGTGGGGGGGGTCTTAGAGGCCAAAAGAGGGTGTCAGATCTCCTGGAGCTGCTGGAATTTTGGAGTTACAGGCAGTTGTAAGCCATCTGATATGGGTTCTGGGAGCCGAACTCTGGTCTTTGCAAAACAACACACACTCATAACTGCTGAGCCCCTTTGGTTTTTTAATAAAGATGCCAAGAACCAGGAAATGCCAGGGTCAACTAGAAAACAATGGGAACAACTTAATAATTTATTTATTTATTTATTATTGTTTTGTTCTTGTTTTTTGAGACAGGGTTTCTCTGTGTAACAGCCCTAGCTGTCCTGGAACTCATTCTGTAGACCAGACTGACCTTGAACTCACAGAGATCCTCTTGCCTCTGCCTCCCGAGTGCTGGGATTAAAGATGCCAATCACGCACACACACCCCTCCCCTGCCCGCTTTGCTTTATTTATTTTTAAGATTTATTATTTTTGATTTTACATGTATGGGTGTTTTGCCTGCATGTATGTTTGTGTTGCACATGCATGCCTAGTGTCTAGGGAGGTCAGAAGAGAGCACTGGGTCCCCTGGAACTGGAGTCAAGAGGGTCTTGGCTGCCATGTGGGTCCTGTGCAAGAACAGCAAGTTCTCTCTTCCCACCCTCTTTACCTAATTTTAATGCTGTGTGTTGTATGTCCTTCCATGACATCAAATGCTGAATTTTTCCAGTCTGACTCTCCCTCGGTAGTGCTCAGAATCACTCGATGCAATGCTAACAAGATAATAAAACTTAGTGAAATAAAGAATAAGATTCAATGCACATGATCAGCACTGAACAAGCCTGCAGTCCTCTGCCTTTCTATCCTCTAGCCTGCTTACGATGGTGTTTGGATTGTGATTACGTTTCTATCGTCTTTCACTAGAATAGAAACCAATTTTTTTTGGTTAGGTTTATTGTGATTATTTTAGTTTTTTGGGTTTTTGTTGTTGTTGTTGTTGTTGTTTTGTTTGTTCGCTTGTTTTTGAGACAGTGTCTCATTCTGTAGCCAAGCCTTGCCTGGAACTCACTATGAAGCCCAAACAGTCCTCAAAGTTACGTCAGTTCCCCTGCCTTAGCCTCTAGAGCGCTGGGGTTACACATGAGAGACGCCATGTCTTACTAGGGGGTGCTGCTCCTGTTTCATCCTTTTCCTCTTCTTTTGAGACAGGCTTTCTCTGTGTAGCCCCGGCTGTCCTGGAACTCGCTATGTAGACCAGGCTGGCCTGGAACTCACAGAGATCCCCCTGCCACAGCCTCCTGAGTGCTAAGATTAAAGGGTTGAGCCATCACACCTGGAACTAGAAGCTTCTTGAAGGTAGATCCAATGTCTCCTTTATATTTATATCTCCAGAATGTAGCTTACTGATGTCTATTGAATTACCTGGACCAGTCACTGAACTAGCAAATGTTGGTCTCTTTTGGCCAATAATGGACTTAGTCCCTACAGGCAAAATCATGGGGGCCAGGGAGACAGTTCAGTAGGTAAAAGGCTGACTTTGTAAGCATGAGCATCTGAGTTCAGGTCCCAGCGCCCAAGTGAAAGTGGGATATAACTCAGGCATAGCTGCATGCTCTTTTAATCCAAACATTTAGGACACAGAGGTAGGCAGATCTCTGTGAGTTTAAGACCAGCCTGGTCAACCGAGTGAGTTTCAGGCCAGTCCTGGGCAGCTGAGACACAAGGATGCCCAGGACTCATTGGCCAACCAATCTAAACCAATCAGTGAGCTCCAGGTTTAACAATGTGGGAGCATCACTGAATGTATTAGTCTCCAGACAGAGCTGCATATCCTGTCTCAAAACCAAACAATAGAAACTAACAGAATAAGAAACAATAGAGTTACGGAAATAGCTCAGCTTACAAAGGCTCTTTCTCCCAAGCCTGACAACCAGGGTTCCATTCCCAGAACCCACATGGTGGAAGGAAGGAACTGATTCCTGCAAGATGTCCTCTGACCTCTACATGAGTGACACAACATACACACGTTTATGTTACACACACACACACACAGAGAGACACACACACACACACACACATGCAAATAAATATAATTTTAAAGAATTAAAATATGCTGGACAGTAGTAGTGCAAGCCTTTGCTCTTAGCACGCAGGAAGCAGAGGCAAGCAGATCTCTGAGATCAATGTCAGCCTGGTCTACAGAGCAAGTTCTAGGACCAATAGGGCTACACAGAGAAACCCTGTGGCGGGGGTGTGGGGGGAGACAGAGAGAGAGAGAATTAAAACTTTAGAAACAACAAGTCCAATTCTATACTTAGTAGAGTTAGTGGGGACCTGGTAGTTTAATTTTCTTTCTTTCTTTCATTTTGTTTTTCTAAGACAAGATTTCACTGTGTAGCCCTGGCTATTCTGGAACTAGCTATCTAGCTATGTAGACCAGGCTAGCTTCAAACTCACAGAGATCTGCCTGCCTTTGCCTCCAGAGTGCGCCACCACCGCCCGGACTCATTGGGTCTTTATACCAGCAAGTTCAGCTGTCTTTTGTTCTCTCTCTCTCTCTTCTCTCTTTCTCTCTCTCCTCTTTTGGTCATTACATTTACTGATTTGCATATGTGTGAAAGTCAAACAATAGTGACAGCTTTAAACAATTTGTTCTCTATTTCCATGATGTGGGTCCCAAGGATTGATCTCAGGTCCTCATGTCTGCTCTAACCTTTTAAGCCATCTTGCTGCTCTCTCTCTCTCTCTCTCTCTCTCTCTCTCTCTCTCTCTCTCTCTCTCTCTCAGTCTCTCTCTCTCTCTCACACACACACACAAATGTAGCCCAGTCTGTCCTTGAACTTGATGCAAAGCTGAAGATGCCCTTGAATTTCTGATCCTTCTGCCTTTACCTCTCAGTACTGGGATTTACAGACCTGAGCCACCACAGTTTAGGCTGTGCTAGGCCTTGTGTGTGCTAGCTAAGCAAGCGTTCTACCAACTGAGCTATATCCAGACTGTTTCAGTCTGTGGTGTTTCATAGCACAGCAATGTAAATAAACTGACAACTTCAGCACGTGTCTGAGGCCTTCAGAAATAGGCCTAAGCCCTCTGAGATAGTGAGGTGCTACATGTCTGTCTTTCCATCCCCTATGCTTTATCCACATCACCATGTGACTTCTGGTGCTAATGCAGCCACACAAAATCAATAATGTGACTGAAAGGATATTGTGCTAGGAGCCTGTGAAGGGTGCATCCTTCCACACTACTCCAACAGGGTCCTGGAGAGAGGACTCTAGTGAGTCACTGGCAAAGCAAATGGTGCCCTTCTGTAGTGGGTAGCCATTCCAGCTTTGACCTGGAAGTTCCAACCCCGACTGAGGCTTCGGTAATGTCACGCCTACAAGGTGGGGCTGAGAGAGGACGCTGAAGACCCGAGATCCAGATGCACGGGCTGTCTTGGTTCCTGGACCCCGGACGCTGGAGGTAGACCGAGCAGAGTTCTCCAGAGAACACCGCCGGACTGTGCCACACCTTTCCCAGACCCTGCAACCTACCCCTTCACTTGTAAGTTACCCCACACAATAAACCTCCCTTTTAACTACGTGAAGTGGCCTCAATAGTTTCACCAATACCCTTCAGCTGGAGAAGGTTCTGGATTTAACCACCAAGTGTTGAAATGCAAAGCTGCAGCAGACCCATTTATCTGTTTTTAGGAACTTGCATAACATGATGGCAGTAAGAGTTATTGTGAATTTGGTCAGAGATTCTATTTCTCTGGAAGGGCCAGATATTTACCACAAAGGACAAAGCCCTTAAAGATCCAGAGCTTCACAAGCTGGGCGCAGTAGCACAAGCTCACTCAGTCCCAACACTCCCAACGCAGAAGCAGGAAGAGTATTACCGGTTTGAGGTCCTGCCTGATCTACACAGAGTTCCAGTGTAGCCAGTGATACACATGTGGAGGAGACTCTATTTCAAACCCTCCCCAAACAAAGACCAGCCAAAGGAGTAAGGCTCATGCTTAGCGTGGCATTTACTGATGTGCTAATGAGGGCAAGATGAACATACTGTCCCACAGCCTTTTCAGACTTCTCCAGAGAGACTCGGTAGGGTCACAGAGGTGTGGACACATCTTCTAGGAAAGCCAGGGTTTGAAGGGTTTGAAGTGATAATACTGAGATGAGTTATTTGATAGTCAGTGAGCCTTTCTCTCATCTTGGTGGACTTAACCAGGGAGCTGGA